>NC_056523.1:129288984-129314536 GCF_019175285.1 Sceloporus undulatus | reverse complement strand
TCCCTTGAGCGCTGCTCCTCTCATCTCCAGGTTCCTGAATCAGACACCCTTTCGTTCCCATTCGGATACCACGAATCGGACCCCGGGAGCAAAAATAATTCGCTTTAAAACCTACTGTTTTTTTAAATCGCTTTATAGGCATATAATGAATTATTCGAGATAATCCGATTCAGATTCAAATCTCTATGGGAACAATTCAGGGGCAATGCAGGTAATTTGGGCTTCAGTGGAAACGATACCCCCTAAATTCGCATCATGATCCGCTTTATAGGCGAATGGGAACACCCCCCTGGTCAGTCACATTTCTGCATGAGTAAAAACCAGCTAGGGATACAGGAGCTGTGAGATTATGCTTTTGCCTGACAGGTTTTCACAGGCACAGCTGTCAAAGTCAGCCAGCAATAGTGGGAAAGTAGTGCAAGCTCCCCTCCCAATTTTTGGCTCCTTGTGAGGACATAACACAGTCAAAGAAGACCTGGTGGGCTCCCCCTGAAATTCCAAACCATCATTTTGGGGATTTACAGCTATCTTGGTAGAAGTTGCAGAAGTCAAAGATTTGGCAAGCATGACAAGCCCTGAAAGCCTGTATCTGGGTTCAGTCAGCACTTCTAGCATCTCACATTAATAGTACCTAGCAGTTTACAATTGGTATTGCCAAAAGGAATAACCCGCTGGGGGATTCTCCGTTAAAAAATTAAGACTAGGCCATTTCCAGCTACATTTCTCATCTCCTTTCCTACTAGTCCTTTCTTGTCCCTAGAAGGAATATGTGCCCTATTTTTTATTTTGTACTTTGAACATATATACTATAAAGTGTAGCTGGTTTGTTCCTCCCACATCTCCATTCTAAAGTTACTACTTCTTTGCTGAAAGTAAATCTAACCTCACAGTAAATCTAACTTGATGAAGTCCTATTCCAGTCTTTCACACACCCCTCATAAACTAGATGCTTATGTTATGGAACCTGTGAGGTGCTCATACCAAGGTAATGCAGTTCTGTAAATCATCCCTTTGAAATGAATACAACCCACATCCATTACTCACACCAGCATGGGACTTTAAGACCCATGTTCTTAAATCTATGCCAATGGCTGTTTAGAACTCTTAGATATACATCAATTTTTATGACAGAAGATTGACTAATGTCCAAAACATAATAAGCAGCTGTGCCACTAGGCAGGTTAGATGCCCCCTGCGAACCTCTGACAGAACTTTCTCCAGACCAGCTTGGAACCACACTGCGTCTCTGATAAAAGAGGATGTAGGCACCCCGCGTGCTGATTTCATCTTCCAAGACGGCTTCTACGGTGCTGTCATCATAGCTGTACCAGTTACCATCCAAGGCGTTGCGGCAGTATGCTGCAGATGGAGCACACACATTAGAGCTGAGGTGGGGCAATTCTGGCCCTTCAATTATTTGCACACAATTAATCCCATCATACTTCACCAGTGGTCAGACTATCAAGTGCTGAAAGGGACAAGGGTTCAAAAACTCAGAGGGTGACAAGTCCCCACTTTCGACCACAGATACAATGGCATGTGGGGTTGAGCCCCCTCGAGGTGTGTGGATAATATGGACACTGCAGCGGGAGATCCTGAGGAATCACTTTGTTCTCTCCAAGATGAAGATTGCCAATCCTCCCAGCTCATGTCAGAACACCTGTAGCTCTTATCAGAGCCAGTTCATGTTCAAATGCTCCTATAAAGGGAGGAATGTTTCCAGGAAAGAAGGATGTAATTTTCTAGCATACGGCTAGAGAATTCATAAACAAAATGTCTTATGTGCCTGTCATCAGAGCTGGAACTTCTCACCCCTTCTTGCTTGTTGGCTACTTGCATTTCCCATGTTCAGATGGAGTCACACAAGGACCTGTGTTGTCATGCATTGTGTCCAGCATCTTAAGGAATTCAACATTTTCATTATTCATATTTAATTTTAAAACAAGTTTTTAGCTCTTTCAGCTCTGAAGACAAGCTGTTAGCAGCTCTCAGCAGAAACTCCAGTGTGTAAGAAGATGTCAGGTTGGGGGTGATTCAAGTGCTGGGATTTGAATGTTTTGAAACATTAATTTATTTGTTACACTTGTATCATCTTTTCTCTAGAGAGCTCATGGTGGCATGCATTGCTTTTTCCTATCAGTGTTATTGCCTCAACATTAGAAGATAAAGAATATCTAAGCTTAAAAATAAGCAATTTATGAAGATTTACTTAATTTTCCTAATGTACCCCTCTTACAAAACTAGTAATTGCTTGGTGTACAAACTGACCCATCCCCCCCCCCCAAAAAAAAACCTGAGCAAAGAACACAACAGTGTCATAATTCAAAGCAGGGTTAAGGATAACATAAAGGTATGGTGCTCTCCCCAAATTTCAGTTCAGCAGCAGTTCCTTAGGACCTTCCTATGCTGACATCCACTGGAACACTCACCTGTGTAATGCCCACCCTGCATGCTCCCATGGTGGTTGCAGACGGCATAGAGGTCATAGAGGAAGTTGCACTGGCTGCTTTCTGGTGTAGGGTGTTTCCAGGGGCCCCACTTGCTGCCACGGCTGCGCTTGGCCACATGGGGAGCCATATCAAGCCCACACAGGGGGAAGCGCACAAGCGTGGAGAGCTTGTGGCGCTGCTCTCCCACCTGCCGAAAGCGCTTCAGGTGAATGATGAGGATGTCAGGTAGAGTCCACAGGCTGAGCTTGACCATACCCTGCTGAAGTACCTGGCAGTGGGGACAGCGCCAGGCATCATCGGGGGCCAGCTGCAGAGGAAGAAACAATGTCACCACTACAGGGATTTGGCAATTTAGATGTTGGGGGACAGACTCAGCAGTGACCTGGCAGATGGGGGATTAATGGCTGCTGCTGCTGGATGGGCTCATTCTATCAGCAGCAGCTGCTCAACCCTACTTCTAAAATCCTATCAGCTAGGCCCAAGCCAGAAGACATCTCTAAGCAAAAAAGAGGAAAAGCTAACCTGATGGCCATTACTATTCCTGTCCAGAAAAGCAAGTGATTTTGTGATCTGTCAGCCAACAAAGATAGGCCTACTCTACTTATCTCCATCCCAGCAAGCTAAATCCTAGCACTCCCTTGGCCACAGTCCAGGGGTACCTGTTCCTCCTTGGTGTACAGCTGGAAGCATTCATCCAGGGTGCAGCTATGTTGCTGCAGATGGAGCTGTTGCTTCAGTTTCACACTTTCTGCATCCTGAACCACTTCTTCTTGGATGTTCCCAAACAAGCTGCAAAAATGTAGATGAGTGTGTCAGAAGTGCCCACAGCCCCAGTGCGGATCCTAATGTGAACATGCATTGCTTTCATGTGAGACAGAAATGCTCAGGGTAGCTATTAATCTGCCCATTTCTCCACTGAAGCTGCATTACCTCTTAATATCCATGGGCAGCTGTTCAAGAATTGTGTGAATGTCATGAAACCCTAAACCCAGTTACTCAGGCAGTAGCTCCAAAATAAGAATGCCTATCCAGATGAATATTCAGATTTATGTAGAAGATAAGTGTTTTCTGGGATATCATGACCAGTTTCCCAAAATGGTTAGAGATTTGGGGAGCCCCCAAGAGGATCCAAAGTGAGCTTTTCTTCTTTTCCTTGGAAGTCAGGCTTTTAACTGTATCTCAAATCACGTCCTCTTCAAATGTCAAACTTAAGTGCTCCCCAATAATTTCTCTGACATGATGAAGACAGACAGTTTCAACAGGTATTCAAGCATCTAAAGTACACCCCAATCTCTTTTACCGTACCTTTTCAATAATTCTCTTTAAAAAAAATAACAAAGAAGGTTCTAAACTCATTTCATACCAAGAGCAACTGCAGTGTTCAGAAGACTGGACCACTTAAGACAACACACTGGTAACTTCTAAAACCCCCCCCCCCCGAAAACCCATTATGGATGCTCAGGGAGAGTCATGATGATTGGCCATCACACAGGGTAACACACTTACCTTTCTTTGGTGTTCACATCCCATTCAATTACCAACTTCACATGAGCAGGGCCACCAGGGCCACCAAACTGTAGCGCTCTGCAGAAAGAAGAAACTATTAGATAAACTGTGGGGCGTGGTGGGTGCAGAGGTGGTGGGTGAGCTCTCCTGGTGATGAATCCTAATTTGGCACTGGCAGGGGCTCTCATTCAATTTGGGACAGCTACAGGAGGAGGAGCTATGAAATCCAGAGACAATATGCAAACTTTGCAGTGGTGGTTCAACCAGTTGCTACTGAAGTCAACACTGCACAAAGGGTTGGACAACATTTCTTCTGACAGCCTCAGTCGGCTGTTAACACAGAATGTGTGGGCTGCAGGTAGGGTAGGAGCATCAGAGCCAATACTGTCCAGCAGGGGGCAGACTCCTCCCAGAGAAGGTTGAATTCATTGTCATGTTATTCAGGCATCAAATTGTCTCCAGCCATTCCTCCTTGATGGTATCATTTGGTGCATATCGTGATTACAGTTTGTTTACTGACAAATGGGCAAGAAGAAAAATCTTGCAGAACTTGGTCTGGAGTAGTGTTTGACCCAAAGAACAGCCCATGGTGAAGTTCAACTCCAAATATTCCCCATTCCATATTGTCTTAGAAAGGCTTATCAGTGTATCTATTGAGTCTGGAGTCGTTACAGTTCAGGAAGTTTTGATCAGGGTCTGGATTGTAGAGATTAGGGAGAAAGCCCTAGTGGCTTTTACTGATCGGATTGTGAAGAACTCAGGGTGGGAAGAAACAAGACTGTGACTCTTACACCTAGAAAAACAACAACAACCAAGTTTTGCTCCCAGTCTCTCAGTATAGGTATGGACAGATATGTATGTTCAGCTGTTCTTCCAGGAGGTTAGTTGCCTAAAGCTCAAATAGAATTGAGATGAGGAAAGAGGAATTGTGGCTGAGAAGACAGAAAAGAGTACAATTTGCAGCATATTAGCCTAATCTCAAGAGCATAAAATTGATCAGGGGAGGGGAGAAAAATTACACCTGACTATAACGATTGGGAGGGGAGGATTTAACATAAACACATTTTACAGAACTGAATTTTAAAATGGAAACTCACTAGCAAGAGGTGTTTTGTCAAAACATGGAGTTAGAAGGTGGGTGACTAATTTGGGGTTAAGGATCATCATGGCTCAGTCTAAAACCAAGGGTGTTAAGAGCAACCCTATAGACCAAAAAATCCAGCAGACAAAGCCTGCAGGGGAAAGAATCCATAAACAACTTTTTCCATCCATTATCATCTCAACCCACAGTTTGCTGTTCAGAAACATACTGCCTCTAAACACTTCTGCAATGTGAGGACTCAGCAGTTGAAGAAATAAAGTAAGAATAAAGTCCCTTTAGTCATGCGTAAGGTGCTATCTTACTTGCTGGTGAGAAAATGCTTAGTGCATTTTCTGGAACAAAGAGAGATAACTTCCTGGCCAGGAATCTTAGCTTTATGATTCCTTGGCATTCCTTGGCCAACCCTCTCTCTTTCTGCACTGGGAGCAAGGTCTTGTTCTTAACACATGCTGGTGGTATGCTGTCACTAGTGGCCACTTCCAAGCATCTGACTACTGTACTAACCAGTCACAGGCCTTGGGACCTCTGGTGGATCCCAATCTTCCCAAATCCAACAAACGTACAGAAGGAGAACACTTTCACCACAAGACATTCAAAGGGCAATTTGAATCACCAGGATCACTTTCAAGCATCAGCACACTCCTAAAGAGCAGAAGGAGGAGCAAGAGAGGGAGGTTCTCTAGGACTGGGTTCAAATGTAGCACTCAAACTAGGAAATAGATTAAATAGCAACTCTCTCACAGCTGAGAGGGAGGAGCCCACAACATAGAAACCTCCATCCTAGAACCCTGCAGCCAATGAGTCAAGCTACATGGATTCTGGGAACTATTGTCCAAATATTAACCTTTTCAAGCTCTGCAAGAGGCGCCTTTGTGAGAAATTCCTCACAAAAGTGACAGGTAACCCCAGCACATCCCAGATATTCAGCTGGTGCAGTGGTGAGATTGTGCAAGTGGAAGATTGTTTCTTTTTCTTCCCTGCTTAATCCTCTTTCTCCCTGGCCTGGTTCACATACCTCCCCTCTGGGAGCCTAGCAGCAAATGCCCAACAGGGAACCCCACAAAAGCCCCCTGGGCCAGCAAGCAACCCAATTAGAAAGCGCTGTGGCATGACGAGAGCCCCCTGAATCGCTTCCTGCTTCCAGGGACATTATCCGAGCTAACATTATCTTTGACGAGAATCCAGCTAGCAGCAGTTAAGGCATTAATAATTCATTGGCCCCCTCTGTGAAATGTTCGACAGCAGCGCACGTCAGGATGGACACGCTGCATGAGAGATAGCACTGCTGCTGTCACCCACTGCTGCTCAAGAATTGCTAGGCACATTTGACTTCTGCAGTGTTGGAAAGAAGGGAGAGTGGGCTCGAGAAAAAAAAAAAAACCTTTCGCCCGGGGTCTCTTGAATTACTGGTATGTTGATTCAGTGTCAGTGGAGTGATGAATTCTAGCTACAATAGCTATTTGTCTGATTTTGCAGGTCAAGAGCTAGCCAGCAAGAAAGTGTCAAGTTTACATCATCAACAGGACTTGCTTAATAGCATGCACATATACACACACCTTTCTGGTCCTATCTGACTGTGTGAGCTTAACAATAGCATCACAACAAGCCCACCAATTCAATCCTCACTGAGCAGAGCATAATGGCAGCTCCCTCCCTTCTGGCAACTCATCTGGGCAGCCACAGTGCCTTGTTGCAGGATCCACCCCCTCTTATCCAGTTTATCTATACTTTGTATACTATCCACTTTGTACCTTCACAGTACTGAGTATCATGTGTACTTCAAATGTTAACAATGTCAATTAAACCTGCATAAATTCCAGGTCTTTACACAACAAAATGTAGGAGAGTCAAAAGCAAGTGAAGATGAATGCTTCTGGAAGGCACTATAAATTACCATCTGCTGGAACATAGACAGCTCAGAAAACAGAAATAGTGAAGGAACAGGCTAGGCATGATCTGTGCAAAGCCTGGAAAAGTTACTTTTGGGGATGCAATGCCTTCAGTCTCCTAGCCTTGGTGATCAACAGGATTCTGAGAGTTGTAATCTAAAATTTCCAAGCTCTGAGTCCTCATCTCTCCTTCTGCTCTCTGATTTCTGGCAGCCTTCCTGAAACATTCTTAACTCTCTCTGGTGTGTTTAATCACTTACCTGTCCATGGCTGGATGGTAGAGAGGCCAACTGTCCTGAGGAGAGAGGTAACTGTTCAGAGTAGAGCCACCAACTACACGAACCTGGAATAGATTCCCAGTAGCCTGAAAAAAGACAAATGAAGGAAGGTTGTTATGAATCAAACATTCTGTGTGTTCTCTTCTTCCCAAAAAGACGTCTGTTAAATTAAAGGCTTAGGATGAGCCAGAAGAGTAAGGAGACAGGAAGCATACAGATCCGCAGCTAAATAGACACTCAACAAGGGTATTTTGCAATTAGCTTATAACAACCTTTGATTGTTTTAGGTTAAGCCATACTAATGCATACTGAAGAGTTCACTTTAAAAAAAAATACATATGGTTTGGACAAATAGTGAGTCAAATGACTGGGGCAATCAGCCAGAGGGCCAGCTCAAGTCAGTTTGGGGCTGGCCTGGGGTTGGAGTTCAGGTGTGGTATCCATATGATGCACAGCCTGATTCCGCCCCATGGTGCACGGCATCACAGCGCTCCTCTGTTTACATGATGCAGCACCAAAGGAGTGCCTTAACGCTGTGATGCCACAGCTATCATGCCCTTT
Organism: Sceloporus undulatus; assembly: GCF_019175285.1. Taxonomy (NCBI): domain Eukaryota; kingdom Metazoa; phylum Chordata; class Lepidosauria; order Squamata; family Phrynosomatidae; genus Sceloporus; species Sceloporus undulatus. The sequence continues at coordinate 129,306,750 of NC_056523.1, read as the reverse complement.
CCAGGGTGCAAAAGGGACCATAAAAAGTGGCTCCTTTTTGTGCCCTGGAAAGGCCAGATCAAGGCTGTGGCATGAGGTTGCCGTGGCCTCGATCCAATGCAGCTGGAGGCAACTGCAGGCCACCCATTAGGGGCAGTCTGAACAGCCTCTTCACTTCCTAATGCAATGCAGCAATTGGTGTCCTTCAGCCCAAAAATCATAGCCCATACTCCACAGTAGCAACAAAAGCCAACCAGGATATTGCAGATCCTGAGGTTGACTGACTACAGTATAAAAATAACAGAATAGGAAATAATTAACAATCTGCTGCGTTTTCATAACACTGTGAATCTGCTATCTCCTGCTTCCTAATGAACGGACCAGCCTTACTTTTTCTCATTTAGGGGCAAAACAGACAGGAAAAAATGGCCTGAAGCTGCTTTCTCTGAAGCCACATTAAAACCACACCTACTGCACTGCCTGCTCCCAAGATGGCTGGAGTGTGCATATCATGAACACATAGCACAGCTTAAAGCCACACCACTGAGTACTTTTTTTTTTACTGTTTCTCCCACCATCCTGGTGCACCTTTGTAGGAGCAACTGGCGACTGCCATCCCATTGGATGGCTGTCCCTGTGACCCTGCACACATTTGCATGTGCAGCACTTCACCTGGATAGGGCACTGGGGCAGAAGTGTGCCCGTGAAGATGCAGGCAAGGTACAATCATGCCCCCTTCACTCCATGCCCCCTCTTTGACTGTCTGTTTTGTGTATGTTGTACTCATTTCCATGAAAGATGTCACAGTTTCTCTTTTGGGCATTTCCACCCCCACCACTTGGGTATGGCAGCTCCATCCCTTTTAAAAGTACTCCTGCGACAGTGCATTTATATGCACAATTAGGGTTAGGGTTAGGATAGAGCACCCCTTTTAGAGCCGTTCTGGAAGTGCTGCATTTAAATGTACAAGCAAAGGTGTGCATTTTCTGGGAAGAAGTGGAAAAATCCAGCTTCTTTTTAGTTTGGCTTTTCTCCCCACAGCGCAGCTTGAGAGCACTTTCCGGCCAGCTTCCAGACTTGTGTGATCTAAATGCCCCACCTGGAAGCCAGCCAGAAACCTGCTTCTTTTGACCATCTGTTTCACCCTTGACTTGGCCTGAAACATGCATAATTGAATTCTGTTAATACACTGCAGAAATAATGTTCATGCATCTGCACAGCAGAAATAATGTGGTTTGGGACCACTTTATCTGCCATGACTCCACCCTATAGGATCCAGGGATTTGAAGTCTGTTGTGTCACAACAACCCTCTGACAGAGAAGGCTAGATATCTCACAAAACTACAAATCCCAAGATCCCATAGCATTGAATCATGACAGTTCAAGTTCTGTCAAGCTACATTATTTCTGCAGTGCAGATGCAGCCTATGTCACCCTCAGCAAAACCCTTAAAAGATGTATACAAGAGTCATTTATTTCACACAAATATCCATCAGTTATTTGACTCTGAATCTGGTTGTGTGACCAAGCCTGGAAAGAGACCCACAGGGATCTTCAATATATGGACCTTCTTTACAGATTCTTCTTGGTCCCTCTATTCATAAATTCAGGAATTAATCTAGTATTAGATTACAGAGCTCCTGAACATATATTGCATTTAATCATCCCTTAACATTAGTTTAAATCCCATTTGCACATACAATTAAGATAGTTAAAGAGCGGCAACAGACTAAAAGCTTCTTCATTATTTCAAAGCATGTTTAAAAGTAATGATATTTCTTCCTATACAAAACCAGGAATTGATAGTTATTGTGGATTAGTCAACTTAAAACAAATAATATGAGTTTGATAATACAAAGTAAATCACATGTTCATGCAAGGCAGATGGAGCCTATCTTCATCACAATCTCACTTGAATCCAGATTCATCAGAAATGTTCCACCTTTTCCCTGATGCCAGTTGCAATTTTCCAATAGTCATACAAATTGACTAATTTATTCCCTTCTTCCCTCTCTGTAATGCTGTTTTGTCATTAAAACTTGTGTATTATTAGCCTACACATTCTAGATTTCATTATGCTTTGTGTCCCATTCCCTCATCTTGACAGACGCTTTAATGAAACCTGATGAGTGGACAACTATGAATCCATTATTCTGACAGTGTTCAGATTATAATCCACAGTTCTCACTTCACAATGAGATATCAAACCCGCCCCCCAGCCAGTGTTGTACATAATCTGGATTCAAAAAGCGAGTAATCAACAACTTTGTCCTTTTCTTACTTACCTTATGTGTGTTCAACCTGAGAGAGGCTGATATCATTTCAAACAGAGATTAATTACATTAAATTCCCAACATACATAGCTCTGAGGAGATAATAGCAACTTCTGTTTGTATATCCACAAAAACATCACACCAGAGGAGACTTGCAAAGTGTTGGAAATTATTCCCTTAGTTCTTGAGCACACCTCCTTATTTAGGCGTATGAAGTTCGGGGGGGGGGGTGATGGAACAATTGGGGGGACAATTTTTCTTTCCCCCCCCCTTGCCAAATATACATTTTTAATTGAAAAACAAGAAATTTGGGGAACACACATTGACATGCACACACCTTTGATGAACCATCTCTTTTGGAGGATTTAAAAAGATAACAGAGGAACTGTGCATTTTAATTAAAGGTTAGTAAATTAGTAAGTAAAGCAAACTACAGAATGAAAGAATTAAAATTCCTGTGCCTACATTAGACATATACAACAAATGCAAGATGCATTTCTGCACCTGGTGGGTGCAGCCATCTTCATGAGAAGATCAGGTAGGGGAACATTCATTGCTTGTGATAGTATACTACTGAAGAGTTCAATATTTTAACAATAAGCTCATTTTTATACCTATACATTGTGTCAGCTTTGTCATTAAAATTATGACAATTTCTGTCCAAATAATACACTTTGTTATGATTACTACAAAAATTTCAGTTTCCTATTTACGCCCCCCCCCCTCATTTTCAAATACTGTACCAGTACATATACAAGGTTAGAGTTGCCACTTCCTGTTTACAAAGTATTTTCACAGTTTTACTCATACAAAAGTAAGATTTTTTATCTTTTTGAATTTCATAATTATGCCAAATGGTAGAATTTTGAGCACCAACTAAATAATAAATGCAGCAATTTATTTTGCTAAAGCAGTAAAGTAAGTTTGCTATGAAAATAAATGCTGTATTTCAATTTCACCCAAACTTTCTGGTTTCCCTCAGGGCATTTAAATAGGGTTGGGGTTTGCATCTAAGGCTTTAAATTTTCTGGATTTTTTACACCTCAAGTCAACTATTTTTCACAAAATGTGTGTATGTGTGGGGGGGGGGAACTATCATCAGCTATTTGCAGTTTATTGACTTGCACAAGCAATAGTTTAATGTCTCATTCAGCCCAAGGAAACACAGTTTCTAGATAACTCCAGAACCACAACAGAATCCTCCATCTGTCTTCCTCACTCAGAAAGGTCTACCACTACAGGGTGTTAGGATCTCAGCACACCTAGATCCCACAATGTCTCCCTGTCCACCCAATCCACTCTGACCTAAACTAATTTAATATGATATATTAAAGAATCTGGCCAAAGCACTGATGTAATAGAAAACCACCTATTAGTAAATTAGATTGTACTAAATTCTAAGAAAGAATTTATACAAAATCATAAACATCATGTTGCGTTTAAAAAAAATCTGTATCAGTAGCCAGAATTCCTTACCAAGAAAATGTAGGTTCTAGTATCTACACATATTTTGCAAATTGGCTCTTGATCAGCTATGCTGCCTAACTTTCTGATCCTGTTAATCACAACAGGATGTCATGGGTTGTTCTACACAGGTTCTGCCTCCTGCACCTCTGAGATCGTGCTTGGGAGTCATACATAAGAGACTCCACAACACCTTGGTTTTGTCAGAAGTTTATAGGTCAAAAACTTCAGGAGATGAATTCTGTACTGAATACCAAATTCTATGTTTGCTTTCCATTTCTTGTATCAAAATTGTGGCATACTTGAACTCCCAGGTTACCACCCCCTTTCCTCTTGAGCAACAACCCTACTGTCCCCCCTGCATATTTATTGATATTAGGGCTACTGTTCTACTGCAATGCAAAACAAACATTCTTGGTCACTGCTTCTTTTGGAACAAGTCACCTTGGGGGCAGCAACCAATCAGCCAGCTGAGTAGTGCCCAAGAACACTCTTGCCAATGTCAGAGTTGTGGCAAAGTCCAGCACAAGTGAGAGGCTTCTTAGTCATTGCTTCCTTCCAATCCCGTCACCCTGGGAGCAGCAACTCATCAGCTGGCTGAGCACAGGCAAGAGGCTTCTCAGTTGCTGCTCCCAAGGTGACTGGACTGAAAGGGAGCAGTGACCAAGAAGTCTTTTGCCCATGCCAGCCTTTGCTGCAATGCTGACATTGGCAAGAGGCTTCTTTGTCATTGCTTGATTGGCCCCTCAGTTGCTGCTCCCTATACACCTGGTCACCATGGGAGCAGCAATTGAGTAGCTGGTTGAGCAGTGACTGAGAAGCCTCTAATCCGTGCTGGCCTTGCAGCAAAGGTCAGACTGGGGTAGAGGCCTCTTGGTTGCTGCTCAGTCGTTGCTTTCAAAGCAAGTACAAAGGGAGAAGCTTCTTCCCAGTGGGGAAGGATTTACAATTCTTATTTATCAGGATGGAGAGGGGCAAAACTGGTGTGTGTGTGGGGGGGGAGGGGGGTTTACAGAGGCCACAGGCTCCAGACTTGCGACTTGCATGGTTGGGGAAAGGGAGATATTTTAACTACATGAGCTGCTCCAAGGTAAAGGACTCTTTCCAAGAATCCCTGGATACTCCTCCCCATCCTTCCCTAGAGATATGTTTTCCCCACATAGCTGCAAATGTTACCCCCACATACATACACAAACATTATTTCTTCTGTTACCTCTTCTCTCAGTCTGTCTGATGAAAAAAAGCAGGAACAGCAGTTCAGCTCCAACCTGCCCGCTGAATTCTGAGAAAGCTCACAAAGTTTAAGTAAAGTCCCAAATCTGAAACCTCCTTTTTGCTGCCACTTCTCCCCCGCCACCATGTGCTCTAACTCCTCACTCCAGTCAGTCAGTCTGTCCCAAAACAACAGGAAAAGAGTAAGAAACCACACAAAACTACCAGATAGGTTGTGCAGTGGTTTTAAGGGACCCTGAAAACAAGTTTTATGAAATCCTCATCCTCACGATGGTCCCAAAAGTTGCTGGTTCCCCTTTTTTTTCTTGCATTCCAGTAATCTGACTAAAGGCCCTGCTGCTGCCCCCTTTCTCCCTCACCACCCCCTGGATCTTTTCACACAGCCCCAGGGGCATACTGACCACTTTAGGAATCACCTCTCTAAGCTGCCTCTTTAATAAGCTCAACTTTAGTGACACTTGTTTATTTTCTTCCTCCTGGTGGAATATCTGAGTAGACTATCTATGCACCACTTGATCACCCTGGGTCTTCTCTAAGTTTCGAGCCAGGCATGAAAGAGACAGGGCAGGAACTCCTCACATACGTATTTTCCTCCAGATGGCCAGGTAGTGCTTACAGCTAGGCTTCTGTAAATATCCCCAAGCAGCCATTAAAGCATAAGAGGGCCACAGAGTTAATTAAATACCTTCATGCTTTAATTAAACCTAATTTAATGAAAACAGCTCTTTAGAACCACAGGGCAAATCAAGTTATGTTAAGTTACAAGGGGGCTTGTTAGATCCTTTGGTAAGTGCTTTCCCCTTTGCTGGAAACACAAGAATAAGCAGGAGAGGCAGGGAATATATAGCTAGCTCTTAAAGCATGTAACACATCAGGGAGCTAGTCCTGGCCAGCAGGAAGAAGATGCAGGAATGTCACAATCAGTTCCACTCACTTGGCAGTTGTGCTTCAAGTATCCATTTCTGAAAAGAACACAAGGAAAGAAGAAACACCTGGGTGGAGCAGACCAGGGGTACATCTAATCCTGCATCCAAGTATGGGCAAACAGATGCCTCTTGGAGGTTCACAAGCAGGATATAAAAGGAACAGCCATTCACTCTGTTGTTCCTTGATGAGGATGTTCTCACTACGTGAAACCCCGCGTTCTGAATCGAATCCTAGGAGTGGCGTTCCTATTAGGATCCGATTTAAACCTAGAACGGTTCTAGAGCAACCCGCAATCGTCCCCACTACAAATTGAATCGTAGAGCGGTATAAAATTTTGAATCGAGTTTTCGTCATTTAACGCGCGTTAAAAAAGTACTAGGGTCGAACCTACATTTTCCCCTTGAATTGGGATAGGAACTGGAGCATTTAAATAGGAACGACAGCCTTTGAAATCGGGTTAGCTGGATGGGAGGAGCGGAGTGCGATGGGGCTGGCCTTGGGGGAGTTGCCCTTTCTGTCCCCATCCGTCGTGGCTGTCGCCATTTTTGCTTCCCTCACCCCTTTGTCCGCTGTGGTCTTTCAATAAGAGATAAGGATTATTTTTATTTTTTATTTTAATGGTTTACAGGCGCTTAATCTCTTCAGCGCTTTAAGCACCTGAAGTCCCGGCTGCTCAAGCGCCTGCATCTGCCAAAGGACTACAAGGCTTCCCCCCGGTGGATTGCAACCTCCCCTCTGTGTGGGGAGAGCCCATTTCTAACGGAGGAGAGGCAGGAAGGGAAGCCTCCTCAGAAGAGGCATTCCCGTCCCGCTTGGGCTCTGATCTCGCCAGGCAGGGAAGGGAAGGCTCCTCGCGAGGAGGCATCTGATCTCACCAGCAGGGAAGGGAAGCTCCTCGCGAGGAGGCATCTGATCTCGCCCAGGCAGAAGGGCTCGATCAATGGGGGGGGGGAATGTACAGTTTGCTCACCTTTAACTGTGTTTCTTCGAGTGGCATCTGCGAATTCACACAAATGGGTTTATTCTGCGCCTGCGCAGCAATCTCCGGAATTCTTTAATCTCTAGCAGAAGTATGTATCTTTCTGCAACTTTTGGCGGTAGCTCCGTCCACCCATATATAAGGCCCTGGTGGCCCGCTCCTCTTCAGTTCTGAATGAGCCGTAACAGCGCAGCAACAAGCGTTGTCAAATGAGCAGACACTGAGGGGATGGATGGGCGGGTTTGTGTGAATTCGCAGATGAACACTCGATGAAACACAGTTACAGGTGAGCAACCTGTTACTTCTTCTGTGCTCTGCGATCACACAAATGGGTTTAGACTAGCGAGCTATAGTCATAGGAGGAGGGAGTGTCAAACCCAATAATGACATAACATAAAGTATGTAAACCAAACAACTGTGTTTTATTAACAGTGTAACAGGTCTATTAAATGGCAGAAAGTAACACTGCCCTACCAAAGGCTGCATCGTGCCTGCCCTAGCATCCAGCCTGTAATGTTAATGAAGGTCAAAGCTGGGACCAGACAGCTGCCTTGCACACATCCTCAGGGGTATCCCCGTCAAAAAGGCGGAGGAGCAGCTACCGCCGTAGTTGCATGGCCTCTAACCCGACCTGGTAAGGCTTTCCAGCCAGTTCGTAGCAGAGGTGGATGGTACTGGCCATCCACTTGGAGAACCTCTCCGGTGACATCGGCAGCCCCTTCTGGGCTTCGGAGTAGCACACAAAAAGTCTCTCCGAACGCCTGGAAGCAGATGTCCTGCCAGATAGAACGCCAGCGCCCGCGGACACAGGGCAGGGAGCTGACGCCAGAGTCTGTGGTCGGATTAGGAGCCAGAGTCGGCAAAACAATGTCCTGGTTGATGTGGAAGGCAGACACCCACTTTGGAAGAAAGTGATGTCTGTATGGAGCACCACCTTGTCCTTGTGGAAACGGAGGAAGGGTTGGTCCATCCTCAGGGCAACACATTCACCAGCTCGGGGCTGACGTATAGCTACCAGGAAGGCCGTCTTCCAAGTCAGGATCTCAGGTCCGTGGTAGCTAAAGGCTCAAAGGGCTTAGATACCAAATGTGCCAAGACGGTATCTAGACTCCACTGAGGTGTAGGGTCTAGAATCGGTGGGGCAAATTGTTGAATCCTTTAAGGAACCTCTTTATGAAGGGGATCCCAAAGAGAGAAGGCTGTCCTGAAATAGGTAGTGAGATGAAATGGCAGATAGGTAGCATTTGATAGAACTCAAGGAGAGACCTGCATCCGCTAAGGTCATGAGAAAGTCCAGGACTACAGGGATGGAAACACGGGATGGTGGAATGTCCCTTGCTGGTAGAAAGGTTAGGAATATCCCTTTGTAGGCATAGGACCTCCATGTGGATGGTCTCTGTGCTGTCCTGTACCCGATGGAAGTGTCCTCAGGATGAAATCCTCCATGCTACCAATGGGAGGGATTGATCTCGGGATGGTGAACTTGTCCGTTGTGGAGCGAGAGCACGTCGGGCCAGCTGAGGCGGAGATGGTCCTGCGCTCGTTTTAGGCGGGTGGAACCACGGATGTCTGGGCCACCACGGCGTTACCAGGATTGCGTCGTGTGGTCGGCCAACATTTTTGAGAAGACCCTGTAACAAAGGGAACGGAGGGAAGGCCGTAGAGGAGGCCTTGGGTCCATTTGAACTGGAAGGCGTCCCCTTCCATGGTGGTTCTCTGTACCATGAAGCAGAATCTTGCGGTCTGAGTGGTTCAGCCGGGAGGCAAACAGGTCAAGGAGGGGGGTTCCCCAACGATTGAAGAGTCGGGAGACTACTTCTGGATGCAGCCTCCACTCGTGGCAAGTGGAAGGTGACCTGCTGAGACGGTCTGCCAGGTCGTCTGTTCGCCGGCAGGTGAATGCATTGTAGCAGGATCTTGTGTTGTATGCACCATTCCCAAATGCGGATGGTGATCAATAGCAGAGTCCTTGACTTCGTACCACCCTGTTTGTTGAGGTAGTACTGAGGTGGTGTTGTCGGTGAGGAGCACCACCTTGTCCGCGAGGACTGTTTGAAAGGCTCGAGTGCTTTCTCCACGGCGAGCATCTCCAAAACGTTGATGTGAGAGAGCTTCTGCCAGTGACCATCTGTCCTTATTGTAAGGTTCAGCGTGTGGCACCCCATCCTGCAGGGAGGCGTCCGTAGTCAGGGAGAGGTCCGGCTGAGGGGTAAGAATGGCCATCCCCACACAGACGTTGTCGGATTGGACCACCATCGAGGACCTCTGTACCGTCCTCAGGATGGTGAGCAACTTGGTGGCCGTGTCTCGAACGGGGTCGAACACGGAGAGGAACCAGATTAATGGGCCTGAGGCCAGCTGGCCCACGTGTGGACAAAAGTGGTGGAGGCCAGGTGCCCCATGTGACCTGAACTGCCAGGCCTGAAGGCATCTTTGGCGGAGGCAGGGCTGTAGAGATCACAGAACTTGGAACCTTGTCTCGGGAAGGTATCCCTCATCTGTACAGAGTCCAGTGTTGATCCTATGAAGTCTATTCACTTGGTAGGAGTCAAGTTGGACTTGTCGAAGTTGGACCTGCAGGCCAGTGTGTTGTAGCAGGATAAGGCAATTCCAGCTTTGGATTAGGGCGTCCTTTGAGGAGGCTGCGAAGAGCCAGCGTCCAGGTACGGGAAGACTGTGATTCCCTTCTGATGTAGGTAGGCCACCACAGGTGCCATGCACTTGGTGAAGACCTTGGAGCTGTAGAAGGCCAAAGGAAGGACCTTGTATCGGTACGCCTGGTGCCCGACAGCGAAGGAAGGAACCGGCGGTGGTCCTCCAGGACGCTATGTGAAAATATTGTCTTTCAAGTCTGCATTACGAACCAGTAGTCTTCCTGTAGGATTGTGTGGTGGTGGGGCGTCCCAAGAGCACTTGGCGATCTCTCCAGGGAAGGGAGTAGGCCAGGGCTTTGGAGGCCGGGAGCCGTGGATCCTCCTCTCTACCGGGTCGAGGGCAGCATCCTCCGGATGGGCGACTTCAAGCTTAGGGCATCAACCATCCGTATGACCTTTCAGCAAAGGCCCTGACGTCATCCGTAGGTGAAGGACTGAAGGGCCCTGAGGCACAAACGGGGCATCCTCATCCCGAAACTGGGGATGCAGAACGAGGAGACCGGCCAGATCTTGAGGGGATGGACTCCGCCGTCTAGGAGAGGGTCGGATGTCCAGGGCGTCCCGGTGGCCGGCGGGGGTGTCATCATCCGACGACGGCCTTGAAGATAAGCATAGGGTCCCGGCGGGGGGCGGACGGGTCAACCGGGATGAGATACTGTCCTGTGCATTGATCATGGACGAGACAGGAACGCCTGGAAGAGGTCGCGGTCGTGACCTGCAGGGGGACGATGATGTGCACAAACTCGTCGGCTCTGTACCTAGCGTGGCCCGGTCCGTGAGGCAGACGCGGTCGCCTTTTGGCGAAGGCGGGTGACTTGGACCTCGGCTCTGAGGGGAGAATGGAGCGTAAGAGTCCGCAGCTCTCCCTCCGATTCAGAGTCCACCTGCACAATCTGTAGGTGTCCGGTACAGAGAGGTGGCTGTGAGAGAGGACTCTGGGCTCGAGCGGCACCGTAGGAGAGGGCCGGTACAGACGGAGTCGGGGTCTTCGCGGCTCAGGAACGCGATATGGACGTACTGGCCTCGACTCAGATGGCGGCACTGAGCCGTACTCGGGGGCCTTTGCGGCGGGTCTAGCCAGCGGCGAGGACGACCGAGACGCTTCTTTCCCGGTCGGAGCGTTCTCCCCTTTTTCTTGGGGTTTGGAAGCCTCCACTTCCCCATGGGCTCCAGAGCTGCAGGCTGGCGGAGAACCTCTCATAGAGGGCGCCTTGAGAGTCCGCGGTCCCTATTCTTTAGGGCTTGGGTGGACATGGCCTTGCAGTGGGGACAACTGCCTGAACGTGTGCCTCCCCGAGGCAGAGGAACACTTGTCGTGGCCATCGGCCCTGGGGAATTTAACCCTGCACTTAATACATTGCTTGAAGGAGCCATGGTAAAAGTCCGTTACCAGTCCAAGATCAGCGGAAGACAAAGAAAGTCGTCAAGCCAAGGGAAAGTCGAGAGAATGGTCAGGAAAGTCCAAAGGCAAAATAGCAGAGATTCCAATAACAAAAGAGCAAGCAAAAGCAGCGAATTCCAGAGCTGCTTAGCGCGGCGGAATGAAGAAACTGAAGAGGAGCGGGCCACCAGGTCCTTAATATGGGTGGCGGAGCTACCGCCAAAAATTGCAGAAAGATCATTACTTCTGCCTAGAGATCTAGAAGTTTCCGGAGATTGCTGCGCAGGCCGCAGAATAAACCCATTTGGTTGATTCGCAGAGACCACGAAAAGAAAGGCCTTTCCCTCCCTTCCAAATGGAATTGCCTTCTCCTCCAACCTGGAAAGAGAATCTTTGGGAAGAGTGCTCCCTCCCTGCCTTTTCCAGCACCTCCTTCACTGATCTCGTGCTCTCTGAAGGATTCTCCCGACTGTCTTGGGAGAAAGAGGGGGATGCTTCGTCCTTGCAAAACCCATCCCATAGTTCCTCTGGAAACAGTCTTGGGTTCCCCAAATTCGCTTTGCCAGAAGCCCTCCATTGACTCTGTGCTCTCTGAAGGGATTCTCCGCTGGTGTCTTGGGACGCCTCTTGCCTTGCTTTATTTGGCTTTCACTCTCCCTCTCTCTTAGGTCTGCAGCCTCTTGATGTGGGATCGTTCTCTTTCCCCTTTTCTGTCGTGTGGCTCTATCCCACTTAAACCACTGCCTTCTCCTCCTTGATCCCATTTTCCACACCCTGGGCTTTGGATGCAGAAGAGTCTCTACCCACTGAAACACACTGCTTCTCCTCTGATCTGATTGGCAAACACACACACACACACACACACACAATACAACCGACAGACACACACAACACGTTATATATGAATACTCACACACACACATGCATATATATAGAATGCATACACACCACAAACATAGGTATATATACAAATAGATTTTGTGTGTGTGTGTTTGCCCACAGGTATATATATATATAATATATATATATATATATATATATGCATATGAGTGTGTGTGTGTTGTGTATAGGTAATTATAAAGTAACAAGTTTTTGAATTTACGAAAAAACCCTCATCTGTAGTTCCAAACACTGTAGAAATAATACAGTTTGAGACCCCCTTAACCTGCCTGGCTCAGTACTAAGGAATTATGGGAACTGTTGTGTTTGTGAGACATTTATCCTCCTCTGCCAGAGGTGCTGGTGCCATAATAAACTACCATCCCGGATTCCCTAGCACTGAGTTATGGCAGTTAATATGGGGAACGCAGAAGAGGACGTTTGAGCGATTAAGCGCCTTCATTGGTCCATTTGGAGGAAAAACCCACCAAAAATACATCGATTCACAAACTGTCCAATGAAATGGAAACGATGCCAAAAGTTAAATCGCTTCCAAATATTCCGGATTAACGTTACGTCTTCTGACGTACTATGATTGACAGCTCCAAATAAGGTATGGAGGAGAAGAATCGATTATTTAAACACGATTTCATGCCAAGTAGGAACACTTGCAGGTAAAAACTTCGATTTAAAAACCAGATGGGAACGAAGAATAAAAGCGATTCGGAACGGGGATAAGACCAGGGTTATTTGAATCGGTTTTATTAAAAACGTTGTATTTTAAATTGTTTCAAATCTAAGTGAGAACATCCTCGATGAACTGGTATTTAGGGATATGGTGCCTTGAAATGTAGAAGTACGTACCACACAGCCAGTGTAACAAGTAGCAAGGGGTAGGCCTCTCTCTGTCAACTGGTCTCCAATCCACTTTAAATTCCTGAGAAGCCACCATTAAATCTTGTGGAAGTGGATGTCATAAATTAGTGTTTGGCTGTGCAAAGACTTTTTCCTTTGTCTGTCTTTAATTGCCATCATCAACTTCTCAGGTGCGATACGAGAGTTTTGGTATATATATACGTATTGCCTGGTGAAGAGCTATCAACTACCATACTGTCAGAGGAACAATTAAAATGTTGTCTCCTTCAAAGATGCTTTACACTTTGTAAACTTTTCAGATTCCAAAACTACTCTATGGGATTCACAAGAAGACATCAGATGCAGCTCTGTTGATGCCCTGGTCAGCTCTACATATACCCACAGAAACACCTTCACTATAGATTTCTGGTGTATCTGGAGAAATGAAGATCCAGTGACTTGCTACTTGAAGCATCTGAGGAAGCTATGAAAGCTCATGTTACCAACTTTTCTCTCATTGCAGGTGCCTCAGATCCCTTGCATACTGACTAACACACTAACATGGTATGTCTTGAATTCAGTTTAGCGTGTTGATTTTTACACTATATTTTTTCTAATAAAGCATGGTTTATCAGCCGTTGGTCTCAGCTTGCTGATACCTGAAATTTATTTCTGAAATGCCAGCTAGTACTGTATTTTTCATAGTGAGGAATCTGGAACGAATCCAAATATCTGGAACCAAAGGCCAAGAACCCCTTTTTTTGTAATCGATTTAAAGGCTCCAACAGCTAACACAAAGTCCTGTCAGGGTGCCAGAAACAATCACTCTCAAGCGCTTCTACCACATTCCACGTTACCATTAAGACTATGGACAACCAGCTTGTGGCTGTGAAGGTAACAGCCACCATGTGGGTCAGGAGCTGGGCTGTCTGGTTTGGGGGGGAGATGGTGACTCATCTAAATAGAAGAAAAGCAGGGACATGGTCCAAAGAAGGCTGAGATTACATTCCAGAAAAGCCCTGACAATCGATTAAGTTAAAAAAAAAAGCTAGAATGTCATTCATCATTACTCTTTGCTTCAGTTCATCAATCATCCTTCCCAATACATCACTTTGAAGCATGGTACATCTTCTGCAGGAAGACAGAAGAAAAAAACGTCACTGTCCCACTCATCACTCCTTTCAGAGTCATTTGACCAATTCATAGTCCAACATTTTCAACAAACTCTCTAGAACCATTTCCGCTCCTGATATATTAAAGGTTTGTTTAAAAATTGTGTTGTTAACACACATAGTCTGTCTCTCTTAACAAGTATAAATGTAACTAGCTTCTGCCAATCTAGTAGTTCAAAAGAATGTAAAAGTGCAAGTAGGTAAATAGGTACCACTTTGGTGGGAAGGTAACAGCCATTCATGCAGCCATGTGGCCACATGACCACGGGTTGTCTTGACAACACTGGCTCTTCAGATTAGTAATAGGGATTACACCACCCCCTACATTAAAAACAACTTGACAACCATCTCAAAGGGGAACCTTTTTATCTTTTTATATATTTTTCAGTTGATTTTTTTTTTTTTTGCAACATTGCATCCCTTCCTTGCTTGCATTTCTTATTTGCAAATTTGCGCTCTTTTCTGTTCTTCATGTTTGGGTGAGATTTCCATTTTCTGAACCTTTTTTCTCTAACAGCTTCTTTGACAGCATTGCTAACCACACTGCAGACCTCTTACACTTGCTGTACCTGCTACCTTGAGTATCATTCCAAGTGACTTCTATCATGGTGTTTTGAACAAATCCTAAATAGTGTGGAGAGACTTGACCTTCTTGAGTTTTCCTTTCAACTTTTGCCAGTATTCTCATATTTGAGAGTTTTCTCTTTTGAACTCAAATATATTATGTTGGGACTTTCTCAGCAATTATCCACTTACACATGAATTAAATGGATATATATCTTACATATAAATTAAAATGTGTCCTTATTTCAATCAATTAAAAAAACTTAAATTTATACTCTTCCTGGGCACAATTAGAATTAATTCTGGGGGCCTTTTCCCCATCAACTGTTCCAGGGCACACAACCATTATTGCTGGAGTGCACAAATAGTTAGGTTTGGCCCTGTCCAATGGTCCCTTTGCGGTGCGTCCACGATGTTCTAGGGTTGCCTGCGGGCGGCGCATGCACACGCCCTACAAACCTAGCAGCGTTATGCATGTGCCGCAGTTGTGCAGCGCCATACATACGGCAGTGCAATGATTACATCGCAGCTGCACCGCCTCTAAACGGCGCTGTGCAGCTGTGACGTAACTGCACCTTGGCGCTTTGCGGCGCCGCAAAAGGAGCCGCCTTTGGAAGCGCTCTTCTTTGCTGCGCAGCGAGCTCTGCACAATTTGTCTGCTGTGGTGCTCCTGCACAGCAGAGAGAGGCACAACGAGGAGGCCGCCTCTTTTTGGCGGTCTGTACACGCCGTTGTTGTGTCAAATCTTCACTAGCTTCTGTGAGGGACTAACTTCACTCTTCTTTTTTTTCTCCTGTGTGAAAAATGAAAGTTGAATAAAACCAGGGTATTCAATCAGTACTTCAAGGGGAAGCTTAATCCTGAGGTTAGGTCTCCAGCCACCCAAAACACTAACTGAATCAATTCCCTCTATTGTCTTCCACAGATGTAACATGCTTTGAATGTTCCCCAATTCCAGTTGGCTTTCTGGAGGGTTCACTTTAAGAAACTGCTGTACTAACCTTTTGATGTAAACATTAGCATCTGGTTCCATTCTGGCTCAAGTGGAGCTCATCCTTCCTGCATAGTCTTGCTTATCCCAAAATGTCCCCAGTATCTCACAGATCTAAACGTTTCCTTCCTGTACTACACAGCTTATCCACAAACCCAGTCATTCTCTCTCTCTCTCTCTCTCTCTCTCACACACACACACACACACACACACAGCCTTCCTGTCTAGTTGGCTCTGTGTGTAGAACAGGTAATAATTCAAATGAAGTTCTTTTGAACACTTTGGCTTTAAAACCCTAAACCTAAATGGAATACAGAAGCTGTGGCTATATTTCCCCGGTCAGTGATGCTGACATGAGTCCACCTTCTGCCCTGCACCATCAGGGCATACAGATAACATGCATAAGATCTGAAGAGCGGAGACAGTGCAACAACCAAAACTAAGGGGAGATCCAGATTCAAGAAAGCTATAGAGAACTAAGAAGCAGGTGAATTCAGAGACATAGCTGGTAGTCTGGAATATCATTATGCAAAAGAATCTTATAGCACATTTGAGACTAATGAGAGAAAGAAGTTGTGCATAAGCTTTGTAAACTGGGCCAAAACCACAGCAGAAAACAATCCAGTTTAACACCACTTTAACTACCCGGCTCAATGCTAGGGAATATGGAACTGTAATTTTGGTGATGTTTGCCTTCTCTGTCAGAGAGCTCTGTGTCATAATAAACACAGTCCCAGGATTCCTTAGCACGAGCAAAGTCAGTTAAAGTGATCTCAAACTGGATATTTCTGCAGTGTGTTTTTACCTTGGTCTACTTCACTCCATGCATCTGGAGAAGTAAACCAGTCTACAAAAGCTTATGTTACAACTTCTTCATATTCGTTAGTCTCTTATGAACCAGATAGAAAGCCAAAGTGATCTGGGTCAAGATCCAAGGCAGCAATTGTTCAGAAATGATCGGAGCTTAGGTGACACCATCACACCCACAAGAATTACTTAGGCATGAGGAGCAAGAGCTGAAGGCAGGGACTGGACAGACTTTGCCTTAATAAACATGTTCAAGCAAGCCACTGTGGGCAGCTGGGCAGAACACCGGAACACAGAAAGCAGACTTATACTGATTCAGATCACTATCCATTTAGCTCCAGTACTTCAACTATGAATAGTAGTGGCTCCAGGTCTTCAAGCAGGATCCTTTCCTCCTCTTCTGGAGATTCCAAGTGTTCCCTACAGGTAATAACCAAGAGTGTTCCACCTAGGTGCTAAACAAGCTGGACCTTATTTAACTTCAATGAGACTGTGAATGTGTTCAGCCATGGTGTGGTACTCTTGAATTAGAAAACTCGATCCATGGTTGCATTAGAACCAGAACCTGGTGAAAGTCTATTTGCGGAAACACTAATCCCAAACCAAATCCATACACAGAGCACCAGCAGTACCCAAATATAACCATGCAGGTTGATATAGTGGCCTTTGGGTGGGCTGTCAGCTTCCTTGAATGAAACCGTCTAGATAGACCATGGAGTAGAATCATCGCTTAGTGGTAAAGGAACCCCACATATATTGTCGGGGATTTCACCCTAGCTCCATGACCCTGACATTTAACTACTACCTTCTAAATAATACAACCACAGTTTAAATTTAAATAAATCTATCACCAAAACTTAACGAAAAAATAAATTGGGCTGAAGTCCTCAAAAAACAAACAAATTAAAAGATATCAATTTGTTTCAGTCTTCATCTTTTATACAGACCAAGCCAGACATGTCCAGGTTGTGGAGAGTGGAAAGAGTGAAGGAGAGATATTATTACAGATTATAGTGTATAAGTATGCTTTAATGTTGAATTTGGAGAAATGAGGACAACTTTGCCACTGACGAGACTGGTGTTGAAATATGTCTGGCTTGGTGAAAACAGATGAAGGACTGAACAAATATGAAACCTTTGAGTTTTGTCCTACTCCAAGGACATAAGCCCAATTTCCTCTGTAGCTATCCCTAAGTTTTGTTTTAATCAACCTTTCTTTTTATAGCTAAGTACACTTTACCTTTTTCTTCTTTGATCTAACCACTCTCATTAAGAGAGACGAATGTGCCTCTTCTAGTTCCCCTCTGTAGGTAGTGGTGGGGCACAAACACAAAATTCCAGTCCCCTATCCTTTTTCTATGCTCCCTTCCTTCCCCCCCCTTCCCCCACAGTTCTTCCTTTGTGTAAGAATTTATTGTGATCTTTTTGTGGGAACATGTGCTAAGGTACCTCCACCGGTGACAACCGTTTAACCAAAAGAGCAGGTTAATCAGAGAGAAGCCCTTCTTCTGTCTTTATCTCTGGTGTTGGGAGAGAGCCCCGGATTGCAGGTTGCCCAGGCTCGCAAGGTTGGAATGGCTCATTTCACAAGCCACTATTGATGCCAAT
>NC_056523.1:129286837-129288959 GCF_019175285.1 Sceloporus undulatus | reverse complement strand
CTTCCCTCACCCCTTTGTCCGCTGTGGTCTTTCAATAAGAGATAAGGATTATTTTTATTTTTTATTTTAATGGTTTACAGGCGCTTAATCTCTTCAGCGCTTTAAGCACCTGAAGTCCCGGCTGCTCAAGCGCCTGCATCTGCCAAAGGACTACAAGGCTTCCCCCCCGGTGGATTGCAACCTCCCCTCTGTGTGGGGAGAGCCCATTTCTAACGGAGGAGAGGCAGGAAGGGAAGCCTCCTCTCAAAGAGGCATTCCCTGCCCGCTTGGGCTCTGATCTCGCCCAGGCAGGGAAGGGAAGGCTCCTCGCGAGGAGGCATCTGATCTCGCCCAGGCAGGGAAGGGAAGGCTCCTCGCGAGGAGGCATCTGATCTCACCCAGGCAGGGAAGGGAAGGCTCCTCGCGAGGAGGCATCTGATCTCGTATGAAATCCTCATCCTCACGATGGTCCCAAAAGTTTGCTGGTCCCCTTTTTTTCTTGCATTCCAGTAATCTGACTAAGGCCCTGCTGCGCCCCCTTTCTCCCTCCCACCCCCTGGATCTTTTCACACAGCCCCAGGGCATACTGACCACTTTAGGATCACCTCTCTAAGCTGCCTCTTTAATAAGCTCAACTTTATGACACTGTTTATTTCTTCCTCCTGGTGGAATATCTGAGTAGACTATCTATGCACCACTGATCACCCTGGTCTTCTCTAAGTTTTCGAGCCAGGCATGAAAGAGACAGGGCAGGAACCCTCACATACGTATTTCTCCTCGATGGCCAGGTAGGGCTTACAGCTAGGCTTCTGTAAATATCCCCAAGCAGCCATTAAAGCATAAGAGGGCCACAGAGTAATTAAATACCTTCATGCTTTAATTAAACCTAATTTAATGAAAACAGCTCTTTAGAACCACAGGCAAATCAAGTTATGTTAAGTTACAAGGGGCTTGTAGATCCTTTGGTAAGTGCTTTCCCCTTTGCTGGAAACACAAGATAAGCAGGAGAGGCAGGGAATATATAGCTAGCTCTTAAAGCATGTAACACATCAGGGAGCTAGTCCTGGCCAGCAGGAAGAAGATGCAGGAAGGTCACAATCAGTTCCACTCACTTGGCAGTTGTGCTTCAAGTATCCATTCTGAAAAGAACACAGGAAAGAAGAAACACCTGGGTGGAGCAGACCAGGGTACATCTAATCCTGCATCCAAGTATGGGCAAACAGATCCTCTTGGAGTTTCACAACAGGATATAAAGAACAGCCATTCACTCTGTTGTTCCTTGAGAGGAGGTTCTCACTACGTGAAACCCCGCGTTCTGAATCGAATCCTAGGAGTGGCGTTCCTATTAGGATCGATTTAAACCTAGAACGGTTCTAGAGCAACCCGCAATCGTCCCCACTACAAATTGAATCGTAGAGCGGTATAAAAATTTGAATCGAGTTTTCGTCATTTAACGCGCGTTAAAAAGTACTGGGTCGAACCTACATTTTCCCCTTGAATTGGGATAGGAACTGGAGCATTTAAATAGGAACGACAGCCTTTGAAATCGGGTTGCTGGATGGGAGGAGCGGAGTGCATGGGGCTGCCTGGGGGAGTTGCCCCTTCTTGTCCCCATCCGTCGTGGCTGTCACCATTTTTGCTTCCCCTCACCCTTTTGTCCGCTGTGGTCTTTCAATAAGAGATAAGGATTATTTTATTTTTTTTTTAATGGTTTACAGGCGCTTAATCTCTTCAGCGCTTTAAGCACCTGAAGTCCCGGCTGCTCAAGCGCCTGCATCTGCCAAAGGACTACAAGGCTTCCCCCCGGGGGATTGCAACCTCCCCTCTGTGTGGGGAGAGCCCATTTCTAACGGAGGAGAGGCAGGAAGGGAAGCCTCCCTCGAGAAGGCATTCCCTGCCCGCTTGGGCTCTGATCGTCCCAGGCAGGGAAGGAAGGCTCCTCGCGAGGAGGCATCTGATCTCACCAGGCAGGGAAGGGAAGGCTCCTCGCGAGGAGCATCTGATCTCGCCCAGGCAGGGAAGGGCTCTGATCAATGGGGGGTGGGGAATGTACAGGTTGCTCACCTGTAACTGTGTTTTTTCGAGTGGCACTGCGAATTCACACAAATGGGTTTATCTGCGCCTGCGCAGCAATCTCCGGAAC
>NC_056523.1:129217006-129286812 GCF_019175285.1 Sceloporus undulatus | reverse complement strand
GGAAACTTCTAGAATCTCTAGGCAGAAAGTAATGTATCTTTCTGCAACTTTTTGGCGGTAGCTCCGTCCACCCATATATAAGGCCCCTGGTGGCCCGCTCCTCTTCAGTTCTGAATGAGCCGCTAATCAGCGCAGCAACAAGCGTTGTCAAATGAGCAGACACTGAGGGGATGGATGGGCGGGTTTGTGTGAATTCGCAGATGAACACTCGATGAAACACAGTTACAGGTGAGCAACCTGTACTTCTTCTTCGTGGTCTCTGCGAATCACACAAATGGGTTTAGACTAGCGAGCTATAGTCAGAGGAGGAGGGAGTGTCAAACCCAATAATGACATAATCAATAAAGTATGTAAACCAAACAACTGTGTTATTTATTAACAGTGTAACAGGTCTATTAAATGGCAGAAAGTAACACTGCCCTACCAAAGGCTGCATTGTGCCTGGCCCTAGCATCCAGCCTGTAATGTTTAATGAATGTCAAAGGCTGGGACCAGACAGCTGCCTTGCACACATCCTCAAGGGGTATCCCCGTCAAAAAGGCTGAGGATGCAGCTACCGCCGTAGTTGCATGGGCTCTAACCCGACCTGGTAGAGGCTTTCCAGCCAGTTCGTAGCAGAGGTGGATGGTACTGGCCATCCACTTGGAGAACCTCTCCGGTGACATCGGCAGCCCCTTCTTGGCTTCGGAGTAGCACACAAAAAGTCTCTCCGAACGCCTGGAAGCAGATGTCCTGTCCAGATAGAACGCCAGCGCCCTGCGGACATCCAGGGCATGGAGCTGACGCTCAGAGTCTGTGGTCGGATTAGGAGCCAGAGTCGGCAAAACAATGTCCTGGTTGATGTGGAAGGCAGACACCACCTTTGGCAAGAAAGTGATGTCTGTATGGAGCACCACCTTGTCCTTGTGGAAACGGAGGAAGGATTGGTCCATCCTCAGGGCACACAATTCACCAGCTCGGCGGGCTGACGTTATAGCTACCAGGAAGGCCGTCTTCCAAGTCAGGAGTCTCAGGTCCGTGGTAGCTAAAGGCTCAAAGGGCTTAGATACCAAATGTGCCAAGACGGTATCTAGACTCCACTGAGGTGTAGGGTCTAGAATCGGTGGGTGCAAATTGTTGAATCCTTTAAGGAACCTCTTTATGAGAGGATCCCCAAAGAGAGAAGGCTTGTCCTGAAATAGGTAGTGAGATGAAATGGCAGATAGGTAGCATTTGATAGAACTCAAGGAGAGACCTGCATCCGCTAAGGTCATGAGAAAGTCCAGGACTACAGGGATGGAAACACGGGATGGTGGAATGTCCCTTGCTTGTAGAAAGGTTAGGAACCTATCCCATTTGTAGGCATAGGACCTCCATGTGGATGGTCTCTGTGCTGTCCTGTACTCCGGATGGAAGTGTCCTCAGGATGAAATCCTCCATGCTACCAATGGGAGGGATTGCATCTCGGGATGGTGAACTTGTCCGTTGTGGAGCGAGAGCACGTCGGGCCAGTGCTCGAGGCGGAGATGGTCCTGCGCTCGTTGTAGGAGCGGGGTGAACCACGGATGTCTGGGCCACCACGGCGTTACCAGGATTGCGTCCGTGTGGTCGGCCAACATTTTTGAGAAGACCCTTGTAATCAAAGGGAACGGAGGGAAGGCGTAGAGGAGGCCTTGGGTCCATTTGAACTGGAAGGCGTCCCCTTCCAATGTTGGGTCTCTGTACCATGAGCAGAATCTTGCGGTCTGAGTGTTCAGCCGGGAGGCAAACAGGTCAAGGAGGGGGGTTCCCCAACGATTGAAGAGTCGGGAGACTACTTCTGGATGCAGCCTCCACTCGTGGCAAGTGGAAGGTGACCTGCTGAGACGGTCTGCCAGGTCGTTCTGTTCGCCGGGCAGGTGAATGCATTGTAGCAGGATCTTGTGTTGTATGCACCATTCCCAAATGCGGATGGTGATCAATAGCAGAGTCCTTGACTTCGTACCACCCTGTTTGTTGAGGTAGTACATGACGGTGGTGTTGTCGGTGAGGAGGAGCACCACCTTGTCCGCGAGGACTGTTTGAAAGGCTCTGAGTGCTTTCTCCACGGCGAGCATCTCCAAAACGTTGATGTGGAGAGTAGCTTCTGCCAGTGACCATCTGTCCTTTATTGTAAGGTTCAGCGTGTGGGCACCCCATCCTTGCAGGGAGGCGTCCGTAGTCAGGGAGAGGTCCGGCTGAGGGGGTAAGAATGGCATCCCCACACAGACGTTGTCGGATTGGAGCCACCATCGTAAGGACCTCTGTACCGTCCTCAGGATGGTGAGCAACTTGGTGGCCGTGTCTCGAACGGGGTCGAACACGGAGAGGAACCAAGATTGAATGGGCCTGAGGCGCAGTCTGGCCCACGGTGTGACAAAAGTGGTGGAGGCCAGGTGCCCCATGGTGACCTGAACTGCACGGGCCTGAAGGCATCTTTGGCGGAGGCAGGGCTGTAGAGATGCACAGAGGGCTTGGAACCTTGTCTCTGGAAGGTATGCCCTCATCTGTACAGAGTCCAGTGTTGATCCTATGAAGTCTATTCACTTGGTAGGAGTCAAGTTGGACTTGTCGAAGTTGACCTGCAGGCCTAGTGTTTGTAGCAGGGATAAGGCAAATTCCAGCTGCTTGATTAGGGCGTCCTTTGAGGATGCTGCGAAGAGCCAGTCGTCCAGGTACGGGAAGACTGTGATTCCCTTCTGACGTAGGTAGGCCACCACGGGTGCCATGCACTTGGTGAAGACCCTTGGAGCTGTAGAAAGGCCAAAGGGAAGGACCTTGTATCGGTACGCCTGGTGCCCGACAGCGAAGGCGAGGAACCTGCGGTGGTCCTCCAGGATCGCTATGTGAAAATATGTGTCTTTCAAGTCTAGCATTACGAACCAGTAGTCTTCCTGTAGGAGTGGTATGGTGGCTGGGGCGTCCCAAGAGCACTTGGCGATCTTCTCCAGGGAAGGGAGATAGGCCAGGGCTTTGGAGCCGGGGCAGAGCCGTGGATCCTCCTCTCTACCGGGTCGAGGGCATCATCCTCCGGATGGGCGACTTCAAGCTTGAGGGCGTCAACCATCCGTATGACCCTGTCAGCAAAGGCCCTGACGTCATCCGTAGGTGAAGGGACTGAAGGGCCCTGAGGCACAAACGGGGCATCCTCATCCGAAACTGGGGATGCAGAACGAGGAGAGCCCGAGCCAGATCTTGAGGGGGATGGACTCCGCCGTCTGAGGAGAGGGTCGGATGTCCCGAGGTCGTCCCGGTGGGAGGTGTCATCATCCGGACGACGGCCTTGAAGATAAGCATAGAGGTCCCGGCGGAGGCGGGACGGGTCAACCGGGATGAGATACTGTCCTGTGCATTGATCATGGACGAGATCCAGGAACGCCTGGAAGAGGTCTCGGTCGTGACCTGCAGGGGGGACGATGATGTGCAGCCAAAGCCTCGTCGGCTTCTGTACCTAGCGTGGCCCGGTCCCGTGAGGCAGAGCGCGGTCGCCTTGTTGGCGAAGGCGAGGGTGATCTTGACCTCGGCCTCTGAGGGGAGAATGGAGCGTAAGAGTCCCGCAGCTCTCCCTCCGATTCAGAGTCCACCTGCACAATCTGTAGGCTGTCTGCCGGTACAGAGAGGTGGCTGGTGAGGAGGACTCTGGGCTCGAGCGGCACCGTACGGGAGAGGGCCGGTACAGACGGAGTCGGGGTCTTCTCCGGCTCAGGAACGGGCGATATGGACGGTACTGGCCTCGACTCAGATGGAGGCACTGAGACCGTACTCGGGGGCCCTTTGCGGCGGGTCTTAGCCAGCGGCGAGGACGAACGAGCCCGCTTCTTGTCCCGGTCGGAGCGTTTCTCCCCTTTCTTCTTGGGGGCTTTGGAAGCCTCCACTTCCCCATGGGCTCCAGAGCTGCTAGGCTGGCTGAGAACCCTCTCATAGAGGGCGGCCTTGAGAGTCCGGTCCCTATTCTTTAGGGCTTGGGTGGACATGGCCTTGCAGTGGGGACAACTGCCCTGAACGTGTGCCTCCCCGAGGCAGAGGACACACTTGTCGTGGCCATCGGCCCTGGGGAATTTAACCCTGCACTTAATACATTGCTTGAAGGAGGCTATGGTAAAAAGAGTCCGTTACCAGTCCGAAGTCAAGCGGAAGACAAAGAAAGTCGTCAAGCCAAGGGAAAGTCCGAGAGAATGGTCAGTGAAAGTCCAAAGGTCAAAATAGCCAGAGATTCCAATAACAAAGAGCAAGCAAAAGCTAGCGAAGTTCCTAGAGCTGCTTAGCGCGGCGGAATGAAGAAACTGAAGAGGAGCGGGCCACCAGGGGCCTTATATATGGGTGGGCGGAGCTACCGCCAAAAAGTTGCAGAAAGATACATTACTTTCTGCCTAGAGATTCTAGAAGTTTCCGGAGATTGCTGCGCAGGCGCAGAATAAACCCATTTGTGTGATTCGCAGAGACCACGAAGAAGAAAGAGCCTTTCTCCCTCCCTTTCTCAAATGGAATCTGCCTTCTCCTCCAACCCTGGAAAGAGAATCTTTGGGAAGAGTGCTCCCTCCCTGCTTTTCCAGCAGCCTCCTTCACTGATCTCTGTGCTCTCTGAAGGGATTCTCCCTGGCTGTCTTGGGAGACATGAAGAGGGGATGCTGTCCTGCAAAACCCATCCCATAGTTCCTCTGGAAACAGCTTGGGTTCCCCAAATTCGCTTTGCCAGAAGCCTCTGCCATTGATCTCTGTGCTCTCTGAAGGGATTCTCCCTGGCTGTCTTGGGACGCCTCTTGCTCTTGCTTTATTTGGCTTTCACTCTCTCCTCTCTCTTAGGTCTGCAGCCTCTTGATGCTGGGATCGTTCTCTTTTCCCCTTTTCTGTCTTGTGTCTCTATCCCACTTAAACCGACTGCCTTCTCCTCCTTGATCCCATTTTCCAACCCTGGGCTTTGGATGCAGAAGAGTCTCTACCCACTGAAACACACTGCCTTCTCCTCCTTGATCTGATTTGGCAAACACACACACACTACAGACAGACAGACAGACACACACACACACGATTATATATGAATACTCACACACACACATGCATATATATATAAATGCATACACACACAAACATAGGTATATATACACATATATATTTGTGTGTGTGTGTTTGCCCACATGTATGTGTGTATATATATATATATATATATATATATATATATATATATATGCATATGAGTGTGTGTGTGTGTGTGTGTATAAGGTAATTATAAAGTAACAAGTTTTTGAATTTACGAAAAAACCCTCATCTGTAGTTCCAAACCCACTGTAGAAATAATACAGTTTGAGACCCCTTAACCTGCCCTGGCTCAGTACTAAGGAATTATGGGAACTGTTGTGTTTGTGAGACATTTATCCTCCTCTGCCAGAGAGTGCTGGTGCCATAATAAACTACCATTCCCAGGATTCCCTAGCACTGAGTTATGGCAGTTAATATGGGGAGACGCAGAAGAGGACGTTTGAGCGATTAAGCGCCTTCATTGGTCCATTTGGAGGAAAAACCCACCAAAAATACATCGATTCACAAACTGTCAATGAAATGGAAACGATGCCAAAAGTTAAATCGCTTCCAAATATTCCGGATTAACGTTACGTCATTCTGACGTACTATTGATTGACAGCTCCAAATAAGGTATGGAGGAGAAGAATCGATTTATTTAAACACTGATTTCATGCCAAGTAGGAACACTTGCAGGTAAAAACTTCGATTTAAAAAACCAGATGGGAACGAAGAATAAAAGCGATTCGGAACGCGGGATAAGACCAGGGTTATTTTGAATCGGTTTTATTAAAAACGTTGTATTTTAAATTGTTTCAAATCTTAAGTGAGAACATCCTCGATGACTGGTATTTAGGGATATGGTGCCTTTGAAATTTAGAAGTACTGTACCACACAGCCATTGTAACAAGTAGCAAGGGGTAGGCCTCTCTTCTGTCAACTGGTCTCCAATCCCACTTTTAAATTCATCTGAGAAGCCACCATTAAATCTTGTGGAAGTGTATGTCATAAATTAGTGTTTGGCTGTGCAAAGAACTTTTTCCTTTTGTCTGTCTTTAATTTGCCATCATTCAACTTCTCTGGATGACGATGAGTTTTGGTATATATTATACTGTATTGCCTGGTGAAGAGCTATCAACTACCATACTGTCAGAGGAACAATTAAAATGGTCTGCCTTCAAAGATGCTTTACACTTTGTAAACTTTTCAGATTCCAAACTACTCTATGGGATTCACAAGAAGACATCAGATGCAGCTCTGTTGATGCCTTGGTCAGCTCTACATATATACCCACAGAACACCTTCACTATAGATTTCTGGTGTATCTGGAGAAATGAAGATCCAGGACTTGCTACTTGAAGCATCTGAGGAAGCTATGAAAGCTCATGTTACCAACTTCTCTCTTTCAGGCGCTACAAGATCCCTTTGCATACTGACTAACACACTAACATGGGTATGTCTTTGAATTCAGTTTAGCTGTGTTGATTTTTACACTATATTTTTCTAATAAAGCAGTGGTTATCAGCCTTTGGTCATTCAGCTGCTTTATACTCTGAAATTTTATTTCCTGAAATTCCAGCTAGTACTGTATGTTCATAGTGAGGAATTCTGGGAACTGAAGTCCAAAATATCTGGAAAACCAAAGGCCAAGAACCCCTTTATGTGTAATCTGATTTAAAGGCTCCACAGCTAACACAATGTCTCTGTCAAGGGTGCCAGAAACAATCACCTCTCACAGTCGCGTCTACCACTTCCATCTTGTTACCTTAAGAATATGGACAACCAGCTTGTGGCTGTGAAGGTAACAGCCACCATGTGGGTCAGGAGCTGGGCTGTCTGGTTCTGGGGGGAGATGGTGATTCATCTAAATAGAAGAAAAAGCAGGGACATGGTCCAAAGAAGGCTGAGATTACATTCCAGAAAAGCCCTGACAGATCAGATTAAGTTTAAAAAAAAAGCCTAGAATGTCATCTCATCATTACTCTTTGCTTCAGTTCATCAATCATCCTTCCCAAATACATCACTTTGAAGCATGAGTACATCTTCTGCAGGAAGACAGAAGAAAAAAACCTTTCACTGTCTCCACTCATCACTTCCTTTCAGAGTCATTTGACCAATTCATAGTCCAACATTTCAACAAACTCTTCTAGAACATTTCCCGCTCCTGATATATTTAAAGGTTTGTTTAAAAATTGTTGTTGTTAACACGACATAGTCTGTCTCTCTCAAAACAAGTATAAATGTAACTAGCTTCTGCCAATCTAGTAGTTCAAAAGAATGTAATAGTGCAAGTAGGTAAATAGGTACCACTTTGGTGGGAAGGTAACAGCATTCCATGCAGCCATGCTGGCCACATGACCACGGAGTTGTCTTTGACAACACTGGCTCTTCAGATTAGTAATGGAGATTAGCACCACCCCCTACAGTAAGAAACAACTTGACAACCATCTCAAAGGGGAAACCTTTTAATCTTTTTATATATTTTTCAGTTGATTTTTTTTTTTTTTTTTTTTTTGCAACTATTGCATCCCTTCCTTGCTTGCATTTCTTATTTGCAAATTTGCGCTCTTTTCTGTTCTTCATGTTTGGGTGAGATTTCCATTTTCTGAACCTTTTTCTCTCTAACAGCTTCTTTGACAGCACTTGCTAACCACACTGCAGACCTCTTACGCTTGCTGGTACCTTTGCTGACCTTGAGTATACATTCCAAGTGAACTTCTATCATGGTGGTTTTGAACAAATCCTAAATAGTGTGGAGAGACTTGACCTTCTTGAGTTTTCCTTTCAACTTTTGCCAGTCTTCTCATATTTGAGAAGTTTTCTCTTTTGAACTCAAATATGATTATGTTGGACTTTCTTAGCAATTATCCACTTACACATGAATTAAAATGGATATATATCTTACATATAAATTAAAAATGTGGTCCTTATTTCAATCAATTAAAAAAACTTAAATTTTATACTTCTTCCTGGGCACAACTTAGAATTAATTCTGGGGGCCATTTTCCCATCAACTGTTCCAGGGCACAACCATTTATTGCTGGAGTCCACAAATAGTTTAGGTTGGCCCTGTCCAGATGGGCCCTTTGCGGTGCGTCCACGATGTGCTAGGGTTGCCTCGGGGCGGCGCATGCACACGCCCTACAAACCTAGCACGTTATGCATGTGCCGCAGTTGTGCAGCGCCATACATACGGCATGTGCAATGATTACATCGCAGCTGCACCGCCTCTAAACGGCGCTGTGCAGCTGTGACGTAACTGCACCTTTGGCGCTTTGCGGCGCCGCAAACAGGAGCCGCCTTTGGAAGCTCCTTCTTTGCTGCGCAGCAGCGCTGCACAATTTGTATGCTGTGGTGCTCCTGCACAGCAGAGAGAGGCAACGAGGAGGCGCCTCTTTTTGGCGGTCTGTACACCGCCGTTGTTGTGTCAAATCTTCACTAGCTTCTGTGAGGGACTAACTTCACTCCCTCTTTTTTTTCTCCTGTGTGAAATAAATGAAAGTTGAATAAAACCAGGTGTATTCAATCAGTACTTCAAGGGGAAGCTTAATCCTGAGGTTAGGTCTCAGCCAGACCCCAAAACACTAACTGAATGCAATTCCTTCTCTATTTGTCTTCCACAGATGTAACATGCTTTGAATGTTCCCCAATTCCAGTTGGCTTTCTGGAGGGTTCACTTTAGAAACTGCTGTACTAACCTTTTGATGTTAAACATTAGCAGTCTGGTTCCATTCTGGCTCAAGTGGAGCTCATCCTTCCTGCATAGGTCTTGCTTATCCCAAAATGTTCCCCAGTATCTCACAGATCTAAACGTTTCCTTCCTGTACTACACAGCTTATCCACAAACCCAGTCATTCTCTCTCTCTCTCTCTCTCTCTCTCTCACACACACACACACACACACACACACAGCCTTGCCTGTCTAGTTGGCTCTGTGTGTAGAACAGGTAATAATTCAAATGAAGTTCTTTTGAACACTTTGGCTTTTAAAACCCTAATAACCTAAATTGGAATACAGAAGCATGTGGCTATATTTCCCCAGGTCAGTGATGCTGACATGAGTCACACCTTCTGCCCTGCACCATCAGGGCATACAGATAACATGCAATAAAGATCTGAAGAGCTGGAGACAGTGCAAAACCAAAACTAAGGGGAGATCAAGATTCAAGAAAGCTATAGAGAACTAAGAAGCAGGTAGAATTCAGAGACATAGCTGTGTTAGTCTGGAATATCATTATGCAAAAGAATCTTATAGCACATTTGAGACTAAATGAGAGAAAGAAGTTGTAGCATAAGCTTTTGTAAACCTGGGTCCAAAACACACAGCAGAAACAATCCAGTTTAACACCACTTTAACTACCCTGGCTCAATGCTAGGGAATTATGGGAACTGTAATTTTGTGTGATGTTTAGCCTTCTCTGTCAGAGAGCTCTGGTGTCATAATAAACTACAGTTCCCAGGATTCCTTAGCACGAGCAAAGGCAGTTAAAGTGATCTCAAACTGGATATTTCTGCAGTGTGTTTTTACCTTGGTCTACTTCACTCCATGCATCTGAGGAAGTAAACCAAGTCTACAAAAGCTTATGTTACAACTTCTTTCATTCAGTTAGTCTCTTATGAAACAGATAGAAAGCCAAAGTGATCAATGGGTCAAGATCCAAGGCAGCAATTGTTCAGAAATGATCAGGAGCTTAGGTGACACCATCACACCACAGAGACTTACTTAGGCTGAGGAGCAAGAGCTGAAGGCAGGGACTGGACAGAGCTTTGCCTTAATAAACATGTTCAAGCAAGCCACTGTGGCAGCCTGGGCAGAACACAGGAACACAGAAAGCAGACTTATACTGATTCAGATCACTATCCATTTAGCTCAGTACTTTCAACTATGAATAGTAGTGGCTCCAGGTCTTCAAGCAGGATCCTTTCCTTCCTCTTCCTGGAGATTCCAAGTGTTCCCTACAGGTACTAACCAAGTGTTCCACCTAGGTGCTAAACAAGCTGGACCTTATTTAACTTCAGATGAGACTGTGAATGTGTTCAGCCATGGTGTGGTACTCTTGAATTAGAAAACTCGATCCACTGGTTTGCATTAGAACCAGAACCTGGTGAAAGTCTATTTGCGGAAAACCCTAATCCCAAACATCCATACACAGAGCACCAGCAGTACCCAGATATAACCATGCAGGTTGATATATGTGGCCTTTGGGTGGGCTGTCATGCTTCCTTGAATGAAACCAGGTCTAGATAGACCATGGAGTAGAATCATACGCTTAGTGGTAAAGGAACCCCACATATATTGTCGGGGATTTCACCCTAGCTCCATGACCCTGACATTTAACTACCTTCTAAAATAATACAACCACAGTTTAAATTTAAATAAATCTATCACCAAAACATTATCGAAAAAATAAATTGGGCTGAAGTCCTCAAAAAACAAACAAATTAAAAGATATCAATTTGTTTCAGTCCTTCATCTTTTATACAGCCAAGCCAGACATGTCCAGGTTGTGGAGAGTGGAAGAGAGTGAAGGAGAGATATTATTACAGATTTATAGTGTATAAATGTATTCTGTTAATGTTGAATTTGGAGAATCTGAGGACAACTTTGCCACTGACGATGACTGGTGTTGAAATATGTCTGGCTTGGCTGAAAACAGATGAAGGACTGAAACAAATTGAAACCTTATGAGTTTTGTCCTACTTCCAAGGACATAAGCCCAATTTCCTGAGCATATCCCCTAAGTTTTGTTAATCAACCTTTCTTGGTATAAGCTAAGTTACACTTTACCTTTTTCTTCTTTGATCTAACCACTCTCAGTTAAAATGAGACACGAATGGTACCTTCTAGTCCCCTGCTGGAGGGAGCATTCCAGTCCCCTGCTTTTCCCAGTTTCTTCCTTTGTGAAGAATTTTGTGATATTTTTGAACAGTCTAAGGTGACAAAAGTTAACAAAAAGAGCAGTTAAGTCAGAAGGGAGCCTTCTGGTTTGAGCCCTTGCAGGTTGACCATGGCTCTGCAGTTGGAATTGCTCATTTCAAAGCCACTATTATGAGGCCAATTCATTAAGACTTCACAGACTGCAAACTTCTCCTTCGCCTGGCCCACAGAAGGGGGAAAGTTTTGGCTCTCTGTACCTCCTGCAAGGAACATGGTCTTGCTAGATAGCTTCATCTTAATATTTCATTTCAAGTAGTTGCGGGATGGCTCTCTTGTGACTGAACCATGCTGCTGGCTCAACCACTCTTTGTGGTTTGTTTTGCGAGATGAGATACTACTGCTGGTGCTGCTTATGCCAATGTGCCATTTTTACAGTAGGATGGGAGAAAACAGGGGCTACACATGAAAGAAATGTCCAGTTGTTTTTACTGGCCTTGTTTAGAATCACAATGAGAGACATAAGAAGCTACCTCACACCACTGGGCCAATGTAGCTCAGTGCCGTCTTACTGATGGTGGCTCTCCAGGGATTCAAAAAAGGGTCTTTCCCAGACTTAACTGAAGATACCAGAGACTAAGTATCTTGAGGCCTTCAGCACACAAAGCATCTGCTCTAACTAAATTAATTAAAACAATGTCTCCTGGCTGCTGGGG
The DNA here is from genome assembly GCF_019175285.1 of Sceloporus undulatus. NCBI lineage: Eukaryota > Metazoa > Chordata > Lepidosauria > Squamata > Phrynosomatidae > Sceloporus > Sceloporus undulatus. The sequence continues at coordinate 129,275,209 of NC_056523.1, read as the reverse complement.
AGAAGTATGGGTAAAAAGAACCTTACTGAACATGAGCCAGCCTTTATAATGCAGCCGCTAAGAAAGGTAATGTATTCTTCAGCTGCATGAATGGAAGTAATGTCCAGGTCAGGGGAAAAAACTTCTGATCTACACTATGGAGACTATTACATGGGGAAAATCAGGGGATTAAAAGGGGATTTTACCAGGAAAGTCACGCAATGAAGATTTTCAGACAATGTCACAATCTAAGAGAATTTATCTTTGGAAGAACCAGGAATGATCCAGTAACAAACCATTCACAGGATTTCCCTATCAAGGACATAGCCAGGATTTTGGGAAGGGGGGGATCAAGACTAAGTGCCACCATTTTGAGAGGCTAAGAGCCCCCCCCCAAGACACAAAAAGAGGGTCGAGCGTTTACCCTCAACACCTTGATGGCATCACTTTAACTTCCGTTATGGCTTCGTGCAATGGAATCTTGAGAACTGTAGTTGAGTCATCTGTCAGGTGCCACAACAAACTACAGATCCCAGCATTTCACAACATGGAGCCAAGGGCAGTTAAAGTGGCATCAAACTGGATTATTTTTTCAGTGCAGATGCAAACTGAGTCCTTCCTCTGAAGGTGTTTACATCAGATAAATTCAGCTCGATAAAGCAAAGTGCAACTGCTCGAGCAATGAGCGGCAGCCACTCTGTTCATGCTCAGAGACACTCTGCTCATGCTTTGAGACACTGTATTCCAACATCTGAGCTGAGCTACGAACCCAGGCTGCATCCACACATTTCATTCCCACTTCCAAGAGAGATTTTTAATTTTGAGACACACACACACACACACAAATTCCAAGACCTATCTATCTATCTATCTATCTATCTATCTATCTATCTATTTATCTATCATAATTTTTAATTCCAAGCCATTATACGTTCCTTTCTTTTTATATTAAACAAACCCCTTTAAGAGAATCCTATTTTGGGAGAAAGGCAGGGTATAAAATCAATCAATAAAAAATTATAGTGCAATAGTCCATCAGTGCATGGCTTACATTATAAGACTTTATACCTTTATACATTTAAAAACTATTAAAATCACAGTAGGCTCAGAGTGCTACAGAATCATGGAATCATAGAGTTAGAAGAGACCCCTAGAAGGGCCATCCAGTCCAACCCCATTCTGCCATGCAGGAACTCCCAGTCAAAGCATCCTCAACAAATTATGTAATGGAGGTGTCTATCTACATTGTAGAATGATATACTATAGATTAATGCTATGGAAAATCACCACCTTGAGTCTGTATATTGGGAGAAAGGCGGGATATAAGAAAATAACAACAACAACAATATCTGGGTATTGTAGTTTTGTGAGACATTTAGCCTTCTTTGTCAGAGAGCTCTGGTGGCACAACATACTACAAATCGCAGGATTTTCCATAGCATTAAAGCAGTGTCGAACTGGATTATTTCTGCAGTGTGCAGCCTTATTAAACTGCAGTTCCCATCAGTCTGTGGTGCTGCTGGATGATGGGGCCTGCAGTCTAGCATTGCCTGGAGCAGGGCCATAGGACTCCAGAGCCACGATTCATCATCTTAGATTGATTCCATATATTAATTAATCATAAAACATAGTTAGAAGAGACCCCACGAAGGGCCATCCAGTCCAACCCCATTCTGCCATGCAGGAACTCTCCATCAAAGCATCCCCATTGACATGCTGAAAAAGGGCCAGCTAACTGTATTTTATTCTATTTGTCTTTTTAAAAAAGAGAAAAAACAAGGCTGGAAGGAAGCCTCTTGCCTTTTTGCATCACAGACCCACCTCTTTTTTGTTGTTGTAAAAATCCAGAAATGACTGTTTTTGAAAACATGAGTCCATTCTCAGGAGAAATGTCCAGAGTAGAGTCTGAGTCTCCTTTCTCTGGACTTCCAAAACCCCAAACTGACCCTGAGAGCATCTGGTCTGACCCCAACTCAAGGAAACTTGGGAATCCTGAAGGTTTAGATCAATTACTGAATTATTGAATTATACAAGTCATAGTGGTCTCAGGGTTTTGCTGAAGCTCAGTATGCAGAAGCACAACATTATTTTAAAAATATTGTGCATTAAATTACCTTCAGTCTATGTCTATGAGATGCGTATGAAACATACATGGATCCCATCTCCCAGTATAATATCCCATTAGACATACTGTATATAAATATACCAAAATCTGAAAAACTCCAAAATCCAAAATACATCTAATCCTCAGCATTTTGGGTAAGGGATATTATTATTATTATTATTATTATTATTATTATTATTATTATTATACTATATTGTACATGGATATAACAGCTAAAAGTTAGAAGTCACCTTTTCTTTCTTTTATATTTCCTTTTAGAAGCTTCCTTCCTTCTTTTTTTCTTTCTTCCTTTCTCCCCTTCCTCTTCCTCCCTTTCTTTTCCTTCTTTTCTTCAGTTCTCCCTCCCTCTTATTCTTCCTTCCTTTTTTCCCTTCCTTCCCTTCTTCTTCCTTCTTCTGCAAAAGCACAAGGGAGGAAGGGGGAGGAGGAGGAGGAGGAGGAGGAGTGGAAGCCGGACTCTGAAGGAAACGAAAGTGAAAGGAGTCACAGGGACACTCTCTCTCTCTCTCTCCCCCTCTCTCTCTCTGAGCTTGCAACTGGCGTTCAAGCTCCTTCCTCCTCCCTCCTCCCTCCCCCCTCCATTAAAGCCACGGAGCAGAGGGAAAAGGGGAACTTTTGTTTTGTCTTTCCTCTGTTCCCTCGCCGTGGTTTTAATGGAGGGGAGGGGGGAGGAAGGAGCTTGAACGCCCCCAGGGCCTGATGGGGGGGGTCCCGACCCCCCCCCCCCCCCGGCTACGTCCTTGTTCCTATGAATGGTTTGTTGCTGGAGCATTCCTGGCTCTTCCCAGGATAAATCTTCTCAGACTGTGATGTGTGTCAAAATCTTTGCTGCGTTCATGCAACTTTTCCAGGAAAATGCCTTTTAAATCTCCTGATTTCCCCCCATGTGATAGTCTCCTATGTTAGACAGACCACATTCAGAATATTTTGTCTGCTTCTGGGTGCCACATTTTAAAAAGAAAGCTGACCAATTAGAAGGTGCCAATAAAAGAGCAGCTAGGACTTTGAGCCTTTTGGAAAAGCAAGGAAAGGATGAAAAATACTGAGTAAGGGGCTCTGCAACTGCACACTGTGGCTCCCATCTGGCCTTTCCAGGGTGCAAAAAGGAACCGCAAAAAGTGGCTCCTTTTTGTGCCCTGGAAAGATCACAATAGTGGTGCTGCCATGGCTTTAAGGCACTCCTTTGGTGTGGGATCACACTGCCCTGGGGACACAGTCAGGGGCATGCGTCACGTGGATGCCACGCCCCGACTCCACTCCCAGGCCAGCCTTAATGGCCAATATGCACAGCCTCTCAGTGAATGAGGAGAGCAGACAAATCACAGAATGTGGAAGGGACCTCTACGACAATTAAGTCCAACCCCCTTCCATACAAAAGTACAGTCAGCCTTCTATATCCAAGAATATTTTAATCCATGGCTTCAAGCATCCACTGCTTGAAAATATTTTTAAAATATAGAAATTACAAAAAGCAAACAACCTTGACTTTGGCATTTTATAAAAGTGACACTACTTTACTATGCCATTGTTTTGAACAGGACTTGAGAATCCATGGATTTTGTTATCCATGGGGGGTCCTGGAACCAAACCCCAGTGGATACCAGCAGCCCACTGTATACAACTAAAGCAGTCCTGAGAGATGAGAATCCCACCTCTCTTTAAAAACCATCCATGATTAAGAGCCCCCTACTTTTTGAGGCACTCCATTCAACTACTGAATAACTATTAACATCAGGAAATTATTTATAGGTTTAGGTGGAATCTTATGCAATCTGAACACATTGATTGGTGTCCTAGACTCTGGAACAGCAGAAAACAAGCTTGCTCCATTTTCTACACAATCTCTTCACTTCTCAATCTTTTCTTCTTCAAGCTAAACATATCCAGCTCCCTGAGCCATCTGTCACGGGGCTTGGTTTCTAGACCTTTTCCTATCTTGGTCAGCCCCTCCTGTGAGTATATACCAGCCTGACCATAACCTTAATGAATTGTAGTACCCAGAACTGGTGAAAGCCAGTGTGGTCTAGTGGTTTGAGCATTGGACTACAACTCTGTAGACCAAGGTTCGAATCCCTACTCAGCTATGGAAATCTGCTGGGTGAACCTGGACAAGTCATATTCTCTTAGCTTCAGAAGGAAGCAAACCCCCTCTAAACTAATATTGCCAACAAAAAAACATGACAGGTTTGACTTAGGGCTGCCATAAACTGGAAACAATGTGAAGGCACACAACAACAACAATCCAAAACTGGATACAGTTACCCAGGTGAGGCCTGACCAAAGCAGAACAGATTGGCACTATAACTTACCTTGGTCTAAAATAGATATTTTACTCCTGTTGTTATAGCTTAGAATTGCACTGGGGTTTTCGGCTGCCGCATCTTACTACTGACTCATTTGGACTGAATTCACATGTTTTACCTCTACACTACCCAAATATTCCTGATGCAAAAACATAAGAGACTTCTTGAGGCATTCATTGTTCTCTGCCTACAAAGAGGCCTGTGACCTCACTGGAATGGAAACACAGTGGATTCAGTGTTGCCAATCACCCACAAAGGAAATCCCCCTGAAAATCCCCCAAACGCTCCCAAATTCCCCTGGGCATCTGGGATTTCTGGGTCAAGTGGGAAGGCAAAAGGGGGTGGAGACTTCTGGGTCAGCCATTTTGGGGGCGGGAACTTCTGGGTCGGTGATTTTTGGAGCAGAAAAGGCATTTTCGGACATTTTGAGGGGGCGGTAAGTGAAATAATTCCCCATAAACAGAAAGGCTTTTATTTATACCCGGAAATTACCCAGAAAGGCTTTTTATTACCTGGAAACCGGGGAATGCCCTGGAAATTGGCAACACTGTTTGGATAGCAAAAGAAGGGTCCCTGTTCAGATGCAAATGGACTTTAAATTTCCTGGACTTTGAAAATCTCCCTATTGCAACATTGCCAGAAGGAGGAGGAGCCTGCCTGCAAAAGATATCCTCCCCAACATAACATCTTTACTAAGGAATGAAAAAACATGCAGGCAGCTTACTAACATCTGCAACTGGTTTTTCCCCCTCCAGTTTGGTTTGTAATATCTTGCCTGATGAAGAAGGCCATGGAGCTTCAAAAGCTTGTAACAAATATATTGTGCATTTCGGTTGGCCAATAAAGGTATCACTGATGGATTTTTGTTTGTATTTGTTAAATGGCCAACACAGCTAGCCTTGCATGACTACTGACTCATGTTTAACTTGTGGCCTGTTAGGATCCCTAGATATTTTTCACATGTACTGTTGTCAACCCAGGCATGTCACCCATCCTATATTTATAAATTTTGGGTTTTTTTTCTGCCTAAGCAAAGTGTCTTACATTTATCCTTTTTGAAATGTATTTTGTTAGTTTTGGCACAGATCTCCAATCTATTATTTTGAATTCCAATCCTGGGGTGTTAGCTATCCCTTCTACCTTGTCATCTGTAAATGTGATAAGCATGCCCTCTATTCCACCATCCAAGTTGTTTATAAAGAAGGTGAACAACAGCAGGCTGATGACAGAACCTTGAGCAGCCCACCACTATCTTCCCCCCAGGATGAAGAAGAACTGTTGATAAGTAATCTTTGGGTTATCTCTGTTACAAATAGCATTGCCTCAACCACATTTTACTACCATGCCTGCAAGAATATCACAGGAAACAATATCAGAAGCCTTACTGAAATCAAAATATTCTGCACCCATACCTTTCCCTGAAAATTAAAGGGGGGGGGGGGGGAAGCTTTAAATGTCTGACAAGTTGTCATGAAAATGAAGCAGATATTTTTATGTTAGTCAAGAAGTCAGGTATACAACTAATAAGTGGAAATTTCCAAGAAAGTAGATTTGGGGTCAGGGACATAGCCAAGAGGAGGGGGGGATCTTGGGGTCCAGACCCCCCCTTCCATTAGAAAAATGAATGGTGTGTGCTGCTGCGCCGCCGCACCCATGCCCCATTATAATGGTAGCACTTAGTCTGGACCCCCCCCCTTCCTAAAATCCTAGCTACGTCCCTGTTGGGGTAAACATTAGAAGAAATTTCCTAAAAGAGCTAGATATGTATCAATTGGGGCTGCATGCAACACCACAGAGCCTGGACTGAGCAATGGGGTTGGATCAGATGATCTTCAAGTTTCTTTCCAACTCTATGGCCTTGTCTGCACTGGAGAAATAAATCAGTTTGACATTGCTTTGACTGCCATGGCACAGTGCTATGTAATTCTGGGATTTGTAGTTTTGTGAGATATTAAGCCTTCCCTTTCAGAGAGCTTTGGTGCCCCACCAAAGTACAAATCCCAAAATTCCATAGCATTTCAGCCATGACAGTTAAAGTGGTATCAAACTGCATTATTTCTGCAATGCAGATGCAGCTTATGATTCTATATCTGACTGTGTAGAAAACCACTCCATTCAAAAAGAGTCTTTTGGCAAGGTCTCCTACTCCCAAGATCAAACCTTCACCACCACATCACAATCCTGCAGAAATGAAACACCATGATGACTCTTTTCCATACCCTATGGCTCACCCCACAAAGCAGTCTCTGTCTGCTTAGGTTTTAAGTTTCTGCATACAGTCCACCAGAGCTATCAATGGGATACACTGAAGGTCATCTGTCAGTCACGTTTTGTTGCCATTCAGACTGACAGAGTGAATGTAAGTTGGCAGAGAAACAGCCTAAAGTTCAAGTGTGCTAATGTCATGCTTAAGAACTGCTGGGATAAGGAAGGATATATTGGTCTCCATACACTGATTCACTGACTGGGCACATTAAGAAGAGGCATTATTTTCTTCCTAACAGTTCATTATTATGGGCTACTAGATAATGGACTTCACAGATCAATGGGAAATGCTGCAGTCTGAAATACCAGTTCATTTCTTCCTGTTCTTCCAAAAGATACTGATGAAGAAATAAGAAATGCCACAGACTGCACTTCTGGAATTACTGGGATTTCACAGGTCTTTGTGGGAGAAACAGGGTCCAATAAATCATTCATCTCTACATTCAGAATACTTGACTCTCCCATCTGCTTATTCTGAACCATATTACATTAGGTGACACCATATTCATGAGGTCTTAACGCCAGATTATGCCAAGTAACAATAAAACAGATTTCAGCATGTGGAGAGTTCCATTTGTTTGTCACTGAATAACCAGAGTCAACCCATGCTCATCTAGGGTTACTAGAAACGACTAACAGAGCAGGGAGTGTGGTTTCCATATAGGCTTGACCTGCAAGGCTATTATTACAGTGGGCCCTTGGTATTTGCTGGGGTTTAGTTCCAGGACCCTTGTGGATACCAAAATCCATGGATGCTCAAGTCCCATTATATTCAATGACCCAGTAAAATGGTATCCCTTATATAAAATAGCAAAATCAAGGTTTGCTTTTTGAATTTTGTTTCAAATATTTTCCATCCATGGATGGTTGAATTCAGGGGTAAACAATAAATCCATGGATACAGAGGGGCAACTGTATATATTAATGAGCCACCAATTAACCAGTCACAAAAACTCTGGATGCTCTTATTTCCTAGCCATGAACACAGCTGTCAAGGACAAGGGCCATGATATTCCATTTTCCACAACATCTCCATCTGGAACAGCAGCTGAAGCCCCTTATAAAGGAAACTAAAGGTCATCCATCTTATTCTGAGCTGGAAATTGCTGTAGTTCCAAAGTTCCCTGAAACTTGATTTAATAGCAAAACCCTACAAACACCACTGTTTCAGGTAAAACTTTATTGGTAATAAATCGATGCAGCAAGTGGGGCACAAGAGAAGGAAGCCATCACAGCTCATTGGCAGATGGGATCCAGCATCTCTTCACAGCAAGTGGCAGAACTGGGCTCCCAAAACAACAAATTCTACCCAAGCTATCTCAGGGATAACAATGCAAATCCTTGTGGATGGGGAATGGGTCCCTCGGACTGGAGTATACCTGCTCTCCAGGGCAAAGTAACTGGAAGAAGGTTATATGGGAAGAAGATTATATACAGCCAAACAAAGGAAACTGAACTATGTAGACATGATCAGTCTCCTGCTATAATAGGTATGAAAACAGTACTGTAAGCAAGTTGCCAACAGGAAAGTTTACTCTCCCAGTCTGTTCCTGGCTATCTCATTATCCCTGAACTGACAGAGCCAACTAAACAAAAATAACCCTTTGTATACTACTGGTCAGTTGAAGATATTTGGCCATGATGCTGATAAGGACTATAGAACTGATCTGCCTGCAAACAGTGGGGCCATATCTACTACACACTTCACTTCTTGTAACACTACCCAGGAGGGAAGGCATTATACCTGATCAAACATTCAGTGTGAACAGAGAAATGGCTTGTTGTTGTTGTTGCTATGTGTCTTCAAGTTGTTTCTGACTCATGGCAACCCTAAGGGGGTGCCTTTTGCCAAAACTGTTTTTCTCCCCAAAGCGCATGAGGCATCAGCACTTACTGCTGCAGTTTTAACTTCCAAAAGTTGTTTTGGAAGTAAAAACTGAAGAAACAGAGGCAATTAAAGGGACTAAAGTAGGATCTTTCCCACTGACATTTCTATAGACTGATTGGGGGAAAGAAGAATGAAACACGTACAAGTGACTACCCTGGATCTGGATCTCATAATCAGTCTTCATTTAGCGCAGGAATTTAATTTTAGGTCCCTTGTGGCATGCAATTATGACTTAATAAGCTATAATTTAATTAAAATGCTATTCATTTAGAACAACTCTGAAAGACGAGTTCCATGAACAAAAATTAATACAACATTGAAAATGAATCACTTGTCCCTAAAAGGCATTTTGAGTTTTCAGAACTAGACTGAAAGTTCAAAATATTGTCCCCGTGCCTTACTGTGACTAAACTGAAGTACATGTAACTGAAAGAATGTATATTCATTCCACGTTTGCTTTCATTTTCTTTCCCTTTCACTGCTGTCTCCCCTGTGTCAGATTTTGGATCATAAACTCCTTGGAGCAGGAACCTACTTTTGACTTGGTAAAAGAGCATGGACGCTCATGTTTTTACCTATCAATAAAGAAATGCACGCATAATTTATGAAATAAATAATTTATAAATAATTGTCTAGCAGTAGTCTAGAGTTATCCAAAGATTAATGAAGTTTTCCTTTCCCCATCATGATTCCTGAACTACAGAAAGAAGGAATGCTTCTGAAGGGACTGGATCAAGATTATTCTCATCTTATGAGCTCCCTGACAAATGCATCTCACTCTGTTCCTTCTGTAACAGAAGTGCACTACCTCCTATAAGTAGCCAGGTCTTTCTTTTATAAAGCACAGAGAAGGAATCATAGAATCATAGAAGTTGGAAGAGACCACAAGGGCAATCCAGTCCAACCCCATTCTGCCATGCGGGAACTCTCAATCAAAGCATCCCCGACAGATGGCCATCCAGCCTCTGTTTAAAGACCTCCAAGAAAGGAGACTCCACTGCACTCCGAGGGAGTGTGTTCCACTGTCAAACAGCCCTTACTATCAGGAAGTTCCTCCTATACTACTACTGTATAATTGCATACCAGGGTCTACTCACCTGCACTTGGGCCTCCCTTCTCATCAGATATCGCATTTTAGACAGGATGCACTGCTGCAGTTGATCCCATGACATGACTCTGTCCTCCCGCATCAGCAATGGAGGGCCAAACCTAACACATACAAAAACAAAACACAAAAATTCATAGACTACAGATTTTGCTTACTACTTCAAGGGGCACCGTGGCGAGGATACCAGGCTCCACCTACCCTTGCTCACTTGGGGACACAAAGAAAGTGTCCTGCACTGTCATGCACTGACAGAAATCCCCATATTGTTAGGCTGTTTCTCCATGTACAAGAGTCATGACATACGTTACATATGCAGTACAAAAAAACCCCAATTCCCTGTGAAAGCTGAAAATCTATCTATCTATCTATCTATCTATCTATCTATCTATCTATCTATTTGACATTATGTTTTAATTCCAGCACAGGATTCAAGGTGGCTTACATCAAATTAAAACTAAATACAGCTGAAGAGCTATTAATAATAAGCCATAATTAAACAGCAATGAAAAAATATTTAAATGCCAAACCAGTTTATAAAAACAAGTTCAAAATTGTCTTTAAAACATAGTTGTTGTTGTGTGCTTCCAAGTCATTTTTGACTTATAGCAACCTTAAAACACAGTTAAACCTTAATAAAAAGATACAAACTCAGCATACCCCATTGAAACATCTGTTACTCCAACTTTAAAACCAAAGGCCTGCCTGAATTAAAAAAAAAATCCTGCTGCCAGAAGGCCTGCAGGGGGCAGTCAAACCTCCTGTGGAAAGGGGTTTTACGACTTAGGAGCAATCACTGAGAAGGCTCTCTCCTGTGTCCTCAAAATACCTATCTGTGTGGTGGTAGGACCAAAAGAAAGCCACATAACTAAGGTGACTACATAGCTAAATAACTGATAGTGATTTATGCCCATGGTCTTTCATTTCTCATCTCGCACAAAGGATTCAAAATACCTCCAGGTGGTATTTGACCCTTGATAAATTGATCAGAATTTATTTTAAAAGTAAACAATAGATGTTGGAAGTGTAACACGCAGGTTGGCTCTTTCTACCATCAGTAGTGATCATGTAAAAAGGCAAGGAATTGGCTAACAATCAGTGAGTGGAATAGTGGGTGGATACAAAAGATTTTAGGAACAGAAACAATGTTCCAACCTAAATTATATATTCTAAATACGTTAGATAATGAGGAAAAAATGGAAAAAGAGAATAAAACCCTAATATGCTATATGATTACAGCAGCAAGATTGATATTTGCGAAAATTGTACTGGAGGCAGAAAAAAATTAAAAACATTGAAAAGTGGATAAAAAAACCTACTGGATCTCACAGTATCAGAGATGTTGACTAAGTGGATAAAAGAAAACTCAATCAGTTTTTTTTTAACAGACCTGGCAGCCTTTCATAGGATTTATTAAGAAAAGAGAAGGAGACGGTGCAATTTTAGGTTTTTAGTTCCAAGAATGAGTTCTTTTCTGTATATGGGGAAAGAATTTATATATAATTAACTTTGGAGAGGAGAAACTTTATACATAATTTAAATAACTGTAGTCAGTGAAGTGTGCGAAGTTGACTTGGGAAGGGAAGGATTTATTAGTCATATTTGTCTAGTGTTTTATGTATTTTTCTTGCTTTTTTCAATTGTCTTTCTATTTTTCTTTTATGTAATAATTAAACTTCAACATAAATTATATTTAAAAAAAGAATTTATATTGTACAGTTAAGCTACTCTCATGCCAACTGGGAAACTGAAATTTGGTTTACATATAATCTTTGTGATACCCAGCATGGTGTAGTGGTCTGAGCACTGGACTATGACTTTGGAGAACAGGGTGTGAACTCATTGCTTGGCCATGGAAATCCACTGGATGACTTTGGACAAGTCACAATCTCTCAGGCTCAGAGGAAGGCAAGAGCAATGCTCTGAACAAATCTTACCAAGAAAAACCAATGCTAGGCTCACCATAATTCAGAAATGACTTGAAGGCACACAACAATAACAACTTAATTGGTGTAGTGTAAGACAACTAGATGTTTAAAAATCGGAAACAGTAACTTTTTATACATCTGTCTTTCAAAACAGGGCACTCGATCAGTATCCCAAAATGTTTCAGATGCCACCAGAATGCAGGAATCAGAGACATGTGTAATTCAGGACAAATGGATTTTAAGAAATACTTTAAAAAACAACAACGTTGTTTCCAGTACCCAAATTAAAGATAAGAATTTTAATTCACAACTCAGACCAGCTTTTCACACAAAGCATGCCAACTCTCACAGGAGCTAGCAGTCCAACTCTCATAGGAGATGGCAGTCCAAAGCAAGTCAAATCTCACAGGAGTGGCACTCCTGTTGTCTCTTCAAACTTGCAACTGGAACAAAGATATTTCTTTGGATGCTACCAGTCATGCTTACAGAATACAAGTTCGATTTCCCTGTGGAAGGACAAAATAAATCTGAGAAACACTCACTTCTGGTTTTGCCAGGGCTAGTGAATACCAGCAGTTGAAAGATGTGTGGGGGGTTTTGGTCAGTCTTTTAAGTACTGCAAATTGACAGAAATATCATTGATTTGTTTCAGTTGTCCTTCATTCTGCTCATAAGACCCTGTTTTTCACTGCTTGTGTTCCTGTTTATCTGTAACTAACAGCAGTTAGTGACCAATGTTGTGGTCAAAAACCTATGGCTTGAAGGACTTCTGTTCAGCTGATTACCTTAAGAAGGTGTGTGTGTGTGTGTGTGTGTGTGAGAGAGAGAGAGAGAGAGAGAGAGAGCGCAATACAAGGAGAGACAACAGCCATAATCAGGCCTGTGGATGCTAGCTTGTTAACAGCAGAAGAGAGATAACAACTACCTCTTAAGTCTATACTAAACTAAAGGCCCACTCTTCAAAATAAAATCATTCTCCTCAGCCAAGGCTCACAAATTCACAATTCAAAGCTAAACAGCCATCTTTCCCCTGCAATAATACATGATTGCTGTGAGTGGGTATAGAGGAGGAGGAGGGAACCTTATTCTAGAATTATTCTTTTATAGAAACAATCCAGCTGTAATGTTCTACAAAACAGAAGGTTTTGGATTAAACACTCTCAGTTCTCCGCTACTCATCATTTTGCACAGATCCATGATCCTCTGGGGGCAGGGGGATTGGCTTCATTTGTAAGAGTATGTACATATGTGTACATGTGATATGTCATCGTGTATCTGATGCAGCCACCATTGGGTTGGAATGATATTGTCCACCTGCCTCCTTCAAGGCTGCAGCCTCATTTTAATTTCAGTGTATAGTCCAAATGCTGGTGTAAGATTGCAGTCTGCTGGCTTCAGCAGGAGAAAAGGCACACCGAATTCACCTCAATAGTGCAACTGAGTTTATTCTCAAAGAACACACACATTCTGCTTTGTTCAGCCACCTCTTCTCTAAACTTGCCAGGCTGACACAGCTTTGAGGAGGGGTGTGTGCTGTGATGATGGTGCATGCTTTCTTGAAACTATATTGTATGATGGTTCGCTAAAACTCCTACTTCTGCTCTCCACTCTCAACATCTTCTCTGTCCCCAAATCCATCAATAAGGGTGGTGCTGCAAAACCAACAAGAGTTACTGTACCACTCTTGTTCCTCTGTTTGGATGCGCACTGACCATCCTCTTCATCAGTCAGTTTTACTGGATGTTTATTCAACTGCATGAAACAAAGAGTCCTGAGGAAACTTCCAAGATCATAGTGAAGACACAGAAAAGTAGTTTATGGAACCTTTGAAAGCAGCTGGTCAGTTCTGCAGAGATGAACTAAGAGAAGTGATGGGTGGTACAGTGAAACTATGCACAGCATACATGGGCCTCCTGCATCAGGATGCCATTTGGACGGCTCCACTCCATAATGCAAAACCAGTTTTCTAGCAATTCTTGTTTGGTTGTTTCCCAAGAAATATACATCTGTAGGCTACTGTTCATGTCCTTACTATAAAAATACATCTCTAGGTGTAGCCTGGGTAACCTGATGCTATATTGATGCATCTGTTGCTAATCAAAATTTGTTGTCTGGAACTCTTATGTTTTAGCTAGTATTTTCTCAGAAAGTTTTCATAATTACTCATTACACACTCTCGGAGAGTGCAATCAGATCTTGTATTAAACAGTGTAGCATAAGATGGGTGGGCAGGATGAAAGGATTTAACAATCTTAGGTTAAGGGCACACATGCTTGAGGACTATGCAAATTGACTAAATGGAAACCTAAATGTTATTTCCACTTCAAAGCCAAGATAATTATTTAAGGGAAAGTCTAGTCTGGTCTGACAGTTTGCATGGAAGATTTGGGAAACCCAAGACTTTCCCTGTACAGCTTTCAGTAGAAATCGTTTTTCTTAATCCTGTAGCTGAAAGAAAACCTACGCTATCTAGTATATTATTTCCTAGACTAGAGAATAGTGTGCATATTTGTTTTTAGGCTTTACTTTCTATGACTAAACTCTTTTGTTCATTTGGAAAACACTATTTTTTTAAAATGTAAACATATTGCCTTAGGATTTGAAAGACTGCACTTACATCTCTTGGTCTGAACTGCTTGATTCCTGACTTTAAAGAGAGCTTCAGGCTCACAGCTGGTAACTTGGCATTAAAAACTCTGGTGGTGGCAACATATCTCTCAGCCACATTGAAAGATTGGCACTCCAGGCTTCTTTAATTTGCTTGGGACTCACAGGAGTTATCAAGAAAAATAATGAAACTTATAGGAAAAGATGCCATGAAAACTTTCATCTTCCCCCCCAAAAAAACCACACCCCACACCAATGCTTACTTCCATTGGAGAGTATCTTCTCCACCTCGTCACCCTGTCCTGCTACCAGGCAATATGGAAGAACAAGAGCAGACATTAACCAGTTCCTCCCTGGTATCTTTTCCTTTTCTGTACTGGGTTATTTAGCTCTGATTCTGCCTCCTGCCAGATCCAGAGCTTGGAGAATGTATGAGTTAAGTGAGGAACTCTAGCTACAATGGACACATGGCCAATTTGTCAGGCCAAGAAGAAATGCCAAGTTTATATAACTGACAGGATTCCTTAAAACCACACTTACACATTTCTGGGCCAACCTGAATGCCCACTCAAATGTGTAACTAACAATGGGCACCACAACAAGTTCAGCAACCCAGTCATCAATGAGCATATTTCAATGATAACTTCATTCTATTTCCTGTCTGGTCTTGGTAACTAAAACACAGTCAATTAGGAGGCAGGCCTAAATAACCTGAAGGCAACAGATCAGGACTGATCTCAGAAGTCCAGGTTAGTTCTTAGTTACTTGTTGGCACACAACTCTGAAAACTTGCTAGCCAATGCTGGAGGATTCTGGGAACTGTAGTTCAAAAGGTAACCTTTCATCAGGAGCCACTACTAGGCTGGAAGGCTCTCCTTTCTACTTCATATTCTAAGCCCTATTACCAATATGTGCTATTTGGTTGAAAATGCAGAATAAAACAAATAGAAGTTCAGGTCTGGAAAAGGTAAAGATTTCTAGGAACCAGATAAGATAAGTTCTTGCCCTGAAAAAGTACTTAGGGAAAGGAGATGTGTCGAGTGGGTGAGGGGAGTGAGGGGGGAGGAGAGAGAATGGGTTAGGCCTGTCTGGATAACATGGAAATATTACTAGATAAATTGCCCTCCATAAAGCTCAGCATGTCACAAGCTGTTTCCCAGCTGATGATGGTTTATTAGCGGCTGCAAGCATCCAGAGTGTTACGTAATGACATTTGGGATGTGCAATGTGAATTCAGTACCTGCCTACAGTGCTTTTGCATCCAATCACCCGCCTGTGAGCTCCTCCTAGCCTGCAGCTACTGGGAAATGTAGAGCTGTTCTTCCATCTCCAGCATGGGAAAAATTGACTTTTGAAGGAAAAAAAACCCTACTGGGCAGAGCACTGTCACAAGGAGAGCTATGGGGATGGCTCAGGATACCCTATGGTTGTTCCTCCAGACCAGCTGTCCAGTTCCAATTGGCCAAAAGAGCAGCACAACAGTTCCAGAAGACTGTCTGCCATCAAGGAAAGGCTGTTAATTTGCCACTAGGCTTGCTTTATCAGACCTTAACATTAATTCTACAGAATCCAGATGTTGTGCCAAATGACACACTAAGGAAACAGCTCTTAACAAGCCCAGTCGCTGCTTATCTGATTGTTTCCAGCTTTTCAGGGCTGCCAATTAGCAGACTGGGATCTAGAAGAAAAGAAAAGGCTTCTTAGCTAACTGCTTATATGAAGAGCATTGAGAGGCAGGTACCAAGAGACAGAAGTCTCCATTTAATTTTAGTGCCATTCTCCTTCCATCTAAAGCAGGAGTGGGCAACTGGAAAAGGTCCAGGGAGTTCTATGTTTTTTTTTGTTTTGTTTTTAGTTTACTCTGGGAATCTCATAGGACTGCACCAATTGACATATATACCCCCCCCCCACACACACACAAAACAAGTAGAGAATAGAAAATGATGAGAATTCCACTTTCATTTTTTTAATAGAATCACAGAGTTGGAGGACCGCAAGGGCCATCCAGTCCAACCCCTGCCATGCAGGAAATCCAAATCAAAGCATCCCCGACAGATGGCCATCCAGCCTCTGTTTAAAGACCTCCAAGGAAGGAGACTCCACCACACTCCAAGGGAGTGTGTCCCACTGTCAGACCGCCTTACTGTCAGGAAGTTCCTCCTAATGTTGAGATGGAATCTCTTTTCCTGAAGCTTGCATCTACTGTTCCGGGTCCTAGTCTCTGGAGCAGCAGAAAACAAGCTTGCTCCCTCCTCAATATTACATCCCTTCAAATATTTAAACAGGGCTATCATATCACCTCTTAACTTTCTCTTCTCCAGGCTAAACATCTCCAGCTCCCTAAGTCGTTCCTCATACGGCCTGGCTTCCAGACCCTTCACCATTTTAGTCGCTCTCCTTTGGACATGCTCCACTTTCTCCACATCCTTTTTAAATTGTGGTGCCCAGAACAGGACACAATATTCCAGGTGGGGCCTGACCAGAGCAGAATATAGTTGCACTATTACTTCCCTTGATCTAGACACTATACTTATATTGATGCAGCCTAAAATTGCATTGGCCTTTTTAGCTGCTGCATCACACTGTTGACTCGTGTTCAACTTGTGGTCTACTAGGACTCCTAAATCCCTTTCACATGTAGTTTCATTCAGCCAGGTGTCCCTCATCCTATATCTAAGCATTTCGTTTTTCTGCCCTAAGTACAGTACCTTACATTTCTTCGTGTTGAATTTCATTTTGTTAGCTTTGGCCCAACTTTCTAGTCTATTCAGGTCTTCTTGAATTTTGATCCTATCCTCTGGGGTATTAGCTACTCCCCCTAGTTTGGTGTCCCCATTTGGCCCCAAGGCTGCACTTTGCCCTACCCTGGTTTAAAGGGAGATGCTGGCTCCTGAGGCCTCCAAATGTTCCGAACTTTAACTTCCATCAGTCACAATCAACACAGTCAATGGTTGTGGACTATAAGGACTGCAATCCACAACACCTGGAAGGCAGTACATTGTCTGTACCATACCCGTGAAAGTCTCCATGGCCCTTTAATTTGCCTGAAAACCATATTAGATGTGGTGCTTGCTAACATGGCAGAAAACAATAAAAAGACAAGCTACATGCATTCTGAGATAGTCAACTGTAAATTCAGTTCTTTTAAAAAGTCTAATACATTTTGGCCTTAATAAGAAAAGGCCTTCTTGACTATAACATGGCAGTTAGGAAAGTAAAAGAACTCAGTTCATGCCTTTGGAGACCACTGTCTTATTCATCTGGGGGCTGAGAAGTCCACTACTGACTAAATCTGTGTGGTGATTCAGGACTTCTTAGTCAGGCCCGAAACAGAAGGCAGACACAGGCAGCTTCCGGCCACACCGGGAGCATGATGTTTACATGATGCGTGTCCCCAGAGCACCTGAAAGCCATCCCAGGGCAGCCTCAGCTACAAAAAGGATGGATCTTTTCTGCTCCTTTTGGGACCACTTCATATATAGCACATATATGAAGAGGCTGCCACCAGAGGCAGCCCTACCATTATGTAAAATGAGAACACAGTCTCAGCTGGCAGGTGCTACACATAGTTGTGTAGTATCGAGGTGTCCAGAAGAACACTATCTGGGCCGTGTGAGCTGTTCTGTGCCCTCATGCTAGCCTACTGGCTTCAAGCAGGTGTTATGTCATCTCCAGTATCAAAATATGATTCACTTGTCAATCTGACCAGCCTGTGTACATGGTGGAGGCGTCTTATCCGCTGCCTCACGCAACAAAATAACTTGGGGCAGTAGCATATACTTGAGTTGAGATCCTCCGCTTCTGTATGGAACTAGACCTTGAATTATGCTAACCAGATAACCCATATGCTAGGAAATCCCATGCAACAAAAAAGAGGTCTAAACCCAGCTCACTGCCTTTTCATTAGGTTGCTAGCATGTGAAAACAGGCCAAATGCCTGTTTCTGAAAATATAACATTCTAGCAAGAGCTCTCTTCTCTAACATGGAGTTGCCTGGTAGGATGTAGGATGGGCCTCCTGTAGTTTTCATACTTAGCAGATTCTGAACCAGGAAGATGTTTTGTAAAGTTCCTACAGGTGAAACTACATGTTTCTCCCCTCATTCATCCATCTGATGCAACCCATCTGATGCTGTCCCCTTCCTAAATGATTATTTACTAACTATCGTAAAGTAACATAATGAAGAAGCATCAAGCTCCATTCAAGTAGCTGGAAGCACAGCATCTTCAGTTCCACATTGTGTTCTTCAAGGTATAGGAATAGGCAGCTGGATGATTCTCTGCCGTTGCCCATTCCCACCCATCCCGCATCTGTTCTGACAGAACTTAACAATGTGTCTTTCTGATCCAGACAACTGTTAAAGCTGTAAGAGTCCTGGTAATCCTACTCTAGCAGGACTCACCTCACTGCCTGTTGCCCTGCACCAGCAACATTACAGATAAGGAGGAGGATTCGGCCACCTCCACCATGATGCAAGTACTCTGAAGAAATGGTCCCATTATGGACTAAACGCTGTCCTTCTGGGTCAGAAACATTGGGAGAGGATGGGAGGCTCTGGGGACAACCTGAGGAAAGAAAAGAAAATACAGTTAATGAATTACTCTTCTGTTGGGTATCTACTTCAGAGAATGAGTTAATTACAAAGGTCCATGGGACTTTAAGAAAAACTTAGCACAAAGTATCTTGGGAACTAAGTTCATGGCTAGAAAGGCAATTTTGGGAGGTATTCAACCAAGTGCCAATTGCATGTAACATTACACTTGTGCCAAGTGCAATTGCATTTCACTTACATACTTTTCTTCACAGAAACTGCTTCCCCCATGGTGATACCCCATGAGGATGTGGCACTGTGTTAGTAATGCAACCAGTGAAGTGAAATTGATTGGACACTTCTCTGGAAAACAAAGAGCTGATAATGTGGGAAGTACCTCTGCCAATAGCCCTACATGAGTGGTTATGAAATACTCTCAGAGACTGTACTAACATGATATAGCACCTTGAGGAAAGTAGCTTCCATCTGCAAATCTGTTGAGGGAGCAGGAAGAAGTGACTATGAAGGAGACAGTTAAAGCTAATGCTTAAATTAGTCAAGTATTTTCAGTCTGGGCAAACGTAACTAGCTAATTATGCTCAAAGCCAAGAGAATGGGCGAATTATCAGCTAGATTTTTGGGACCAGAGTATCTGAATAGTTGACTCTTTCCAACTGAGGCTTTCTGAGATCATCCTTACACTACAGAGGTCCTTCTCCAAGTAGTGTAAACATGAGAGAAATGATACGTATGCAACAAGAAATAGGCCCAACCAGTAGAACAGCTTCACCAAAGATATACACCTCAGTGCATAGATGGCAGTAAGAATTGTTCCAATATTTGAAAAACATTATCTTTGGATTTCACCTGCTGTTATATAAATTATAGTGTTACGAATGGATAAATAAATTGAAAACAGTGTTCCCTCATTCAAATTTTCAAAGTGCAAATTGCTAATATTGTAAGATAACATGGTCTAGGCACTCCATGACATTCAAGAGGCAAATCAAGTTTACAAAATAATTTTTTACTGAATGAACAAGGAACAGATTAACAAGTGAAGCAAATGTCAATAAAATAATATTTTCCCAAAGAAAATGATACCATTATGAGGGCATGTTATAATTTTACAGGTGGTCAATTCAACTAAGACATTTAAATTCAAATTTGTATCCATGGCTCTGAAAAGCATAATGAACACAGGCAGAATTATTCCCATTCCCAAAGAGAAACTTTTCAGTGTACTGTGAGTTCAGTAATCACAGACAAATTACTGTATGGAGAAAAGATACAGGTCAGCCTCACAACAACTGCATGACCCAGATAGGGGGGCAATTATATGACTAGATCACTGGTTTCTAGGCATGATATCATCTATCACTTGCCAATCCTTCTCACATTTATTGTTATATGGTTTGTATTTTTTCAGAGGGACTAGTCCGTTGTTATCCAGTTGCACTAGTGCAAAAGACAACTGCAAAATAATGACACCACCCAGTGAAGTCTATAGCTGATACCGAAATGTAAGTCTGCTCAGGTACAGATCCAGCACTACTGCCACTATCACTAAAATTCTCAAGCTAAATGCATTATCATTTAATGTGCTGGGAAGGTAGGAAGGATTCCCTTATACTCAAAGGTGCAAAGCACACAGGATGGCCTTTCGCTTCCATATCTGACAACTCCTTCAACTCAGAGAGGAAGCAAAATCACTACTCAGTTCTGCCAAACAAAGGTCAATAAACTGAGGGGCTCTCCAGACTGCCCATAAGGGGTGGCATGCAGCCACCCCTTTGCTCTCTAGATTGGGGCTGTGGCAACCTCATGCCGCGGCCCTGATCTGGCCTCTGTGGAGTGTGAAAAGGAGCTGCAAAAAGCGCTCTCCAAAGGGCGCCATAGCCACAGCAACGTTACTTTATGATGTCCCTTCAGCACTACATCAGGTAGATGTAGCGCAAAGGTGCATCATGATGGTGTGCACCGTGTAGACTGGCATGTGCCAAAATGGCACCATGGGGGTGGAGTTAGGGCATCCAGCATGAGGACACTGCGCCCTGACTCTGCCCACCAGCTGGCACAAAGTGCCGGTCTGTATAGGCCCACTGTGTTTTTTCAGATCAATGGCTCTGAGAACTGTCCATCAAAAGTTTTTATACAGCTATTCCATCTTTTTCTCTTGCATTATTTTTAAAAAGAAAAGTGGAAGAAATGATAGGAAAACAGAGTTATAAGCGTATGACAGTGCTTTCTGGACTGCATATAAAATTCTAATAATGCAGGGCAACTACACTATAAAAGCCCCATTTGAAAGCATCCTTAGCCAGTATCATACCCTACAATATTTCACAGATGAAAACCAGAACATGTGTGGCCAAGCAACTTTAGAGTGTGATTAAGATGGGAAAAGTTATTATTAAGAAAGAACACACAAGTAGACTGGTGCCTATTTGGAAGGGCAAGAGTTGCCTCTGCCAAGTTAGGACAGTTTGAAGGTATGCAGCAATATAATCCCATGCAAAGGCAGGAAATGTTGTGTGGAGAACTTCAGAGAATCTTGGCATTTATTTTTATGAGACCATGGTAAAATGCCAAAAAAATTTCCAGCGCTCAGAGGAGTTGCTGAAGAAAACTTCTGGTAATTGAGTATGTGTGATTTAGGTACACTATTGAGCACACACTCCCACTCTTCCATGAGCAATGGAATAAATGAAGTGACACTGCAGAATAATACAAAACAATGAGACAAAGATGCTTAGTTTGCACCATTTCCACAGGCCACGCTTATAACTTGGTGAAGAATACCATTGATGTTGAGATAGAGAGATAGATAGATAGCAAGCAAAGAGTATGCTGCATAATACAAAGACTACACTGAAACAACTCCTAAATATAACATGACTATTTATGAGATAGTTGCCATGTTTTCTCCTCCTGCAAAATAAATAAATGAATCTATATTTGGGTCATCTGAGAGTGAAGGAAATGGTGGTCAACCCACCAAAAGTGAAGCTGCACTGTTAATGTAGAGCCCAAACCTTTAAAGCAAAACTTTTTATTTTAAACTGGCAAAATACTAAGGGAGCTGCTCTAGCTACACAAAACAAGGCAATACAACCCCTTTCCTCAAAAATCTCCAATCCACTTGACTTGCTGTTTCAAATCCTGAATTTTCTATACATATTCATATGCATCCCAGATGAGGATGTCTTGAATCGTCATATCACCAAACCATCTTTCAGTGATCAAGTTCAGGAGATCATCTAATGGCTAGGATATTCTGCCTTGGATTGAGGTTTTAAAAAAAAACTTAACAAAGGAAGGATAAAAAGGGGATATGGATGATTACTGTACATAGTCATACATTTTCCAAGAGGATAGCCGTGTCAGTCTCTTGCATTAAAACACCAAATTTTTCTCTGGCCTCTTAAAAACCTAACATAATTAAGTTTTAGCATGAGATCCCATGGGATAATGCCCACTTCATAAAACTGCATCTCTAGCCTGAAATTCAGACTGGTTGAAAATACACAAAAAATAGGCTGTTGCACTTCAGAACAATATTTTGAGTAAATGATCCAAACTGAACCCTTCTAACTCTGTGGTTGTGTAAGAAGAACTAACATTAGCACACCACAGCAAGCTAAACAGGCAATATCTTGTTGATGGGTATTCATTAGCACCAGCCATAAAATCTCAGGCACAATCAGTTTGATCTGCACCCCAATTTGCAGCTTGATCTCTCCAGCTCCCCAGATCTGGGCTGCATAACTCATCAAAGCCACCTGGCAACACGGCTGTCCAAAAGGCAAGATTGGCAAGATTGCCATGAGCTCTTTCCCCCCAGTTCTGCCCAGGCTGTCTCCTCTGATGTTTTTCAATTAAGGCCTCTTGTTTAGCTCAGAGAGGCAATAAATCACTGCCACTGCAGCCCTTCGTCTCCAGTCTCAATTTTCATTTTGCATATACAAGCTAATTTCTCCCAAAATAAAATCATGCTGGACAGACTCTGTACCAGTCCCTAAGCTCTGCTCTTGCTCAGCTCAGCTCATCCCATTTCATCCCCATCGCCTTTCAATTGCCAGCTTTTCTTCAAGTTGCCCTACTGAAGCCAGTTCATTTCTGGCCAGTTTAGAAAAGGAGGAGAACAAAGTGGTGAAAGAGGGGGCTGCTTGTTTGATTGCTTCCCCTACACACACACACACACACACACACTGCAGACAGATCTTTTTCTTAAATAGCATCTCAGAGAAGAGCTACATCAGAAGTAAACAACCTGGACTACAATTCCCCTAAATCTAATCCGGCACAACCAAGATTCAGATATTTTGGAAATTGCAATCCAAAATATCTGGGGGTTCCACCTTGCCTATCTCTGAACACTAATTTTCTATGCATATACTTAAAAAAATAATAATGGTAAACCCAGGATCACCTGTCAGGAAGCACCATTAGCCAGAAGGACAACTATGAAATCATCTATGGTAGAGGTGGCAATTGTCAGGGGTTCAGAAACCTTGCAGCCACTCATGTCCCACCATACACACACACTTGAAAAACATAATCTGGTCCCAAATGTTTCCACCATGTTTCTGACATTACCTGGGCCATTTTCACCCACAAAAGACACTTTCCGCCCACAACAGGAAATAACCCAGAAGCCAATGTCTGGATTACTTTCAATTAAGAAATAAAAGTCTGTCTTGGGTAAATTCTTATTGTGTGGGAGGAAATTTTGGGCACATTTTTGCTCTCCTGATCACAATTTTGGGAGAGTAAAAATGTGCCCAAAATTTCCTCCCACACAATAAGAAACCACATGGGGACCCAAAACACTGGATTAAAAAAAAAAACAGAGGCACCAGGGGCCACAAACATGGCCCTGGGGGACTGACATAAAGCCTGCATGACACAATTTTCCCTTCTGTGATCTATGGAATGGGAGAGTCTGCGTAAGCAGGAATAAAAGAATGAATAGAGGAGGCAGGTGAAACCAGTAGTAAGTGAAATGGCTTATTTACTTGGGAGGCAAATGTCAGAGAGAATTTATAGGTTGCCACTTTTAGGCAAATGGCAGGACCTTCTGATGGGACAGATATGACTAGGGTCTGTGCTGAACCCAGTGTTGTTGGACATCTTTAGAAACAAGGTGGGTGATGGAATAGATGGTGTGCTTATCAAATTCACAGATATTGTAACATGAAATTTGGGGAGAAGGGGCAGCTAATGCCCCAGTGGGCAGGAACAGAATACAAAATTATCTTGACAGACTGGAGAGCCATGTGAAGACTGACAAAATGAATTTCAACAGGGATGGTAAAGTTCCATCTAGGCTGGAAATATGAAATGCACAAATATAGGACAGGTGGCACGTCTTGAAAGCAGTGCATGGGAAAAGGATCTAGGGGTCTCAGCAGACCACAACGTAAATATGAGCCAACAGTGTGATGTCAAAGCCAAAAAAAGCCAATGCATTTCTTGGCTTCATTAAAATGACTACAGTGGCCAGATCAAGTGAACTAGTAGTACCATTCTGTCCTTCTTTGATAACCTCAACTGAAATATTGTGTTCAGTTCTGGGCACTTGAGTTCAGAAACGATATTGACAAGCTGGAAAATGCCCAGAGGAGGGCAAACAAGACAATTAAAAAGTCTTATCAGTAATAACTGAGAAAGCTGGGCATATTTAGCTTTGAGAAGTCTGAGAAGTGGCATCATAGCCCTCTTTAAAGATCTGAACAGATATTATGTAAAAGACAGAACAAGTTTGTTTTCTGCTGCTCCAGAGATTAGAACACACACCAATGAATTCAAATGACAAGAAAATAGATTCAACCTAAACATCAGAAATTCTTTACTGTAGTAGTTGTTTGACAGTGCAACAGACTGACTGGAGAATGAAGGATTTTCCTTCTTTGAAGATCGTCCATCCAGAGGTTGGGTGGCCATCTCTCAGGAGTAGTGTATTCCTGCATGGCAGGTGGTTGACTAGATAACCCTTGCTGTCCCTTCCAAATCAATTCTATGATAAGATTCTCTTCTGGAGACATTTTTATATCTGATTGATTTCTGTTCTAATTACACAATTACATATTCCTGCAGGGTGTTCTTACTGTTGTTTTTAATGTATTATTTTCAGTATGTGGTTTGATGATAATGTATTTTAATGATGTGTACAACATCTTGATATATTTTATGTCTTACCTTTTTTAAAAAAGGTTAAGATGTTATATGTAGGATTTAAATATGGTTCTTTAAAACATGTTTCTTTTCCTCCACTGAAACATGTTTCTTTTCCTTGGCGGAGGAATGGTTATTCAAACTAATGGATCTGGTGCAGTTACACAAACTTACTTGTCTTATGAGAGGCCAGGATTGGGAAAAATATGGTGAGACCTGGAAACCGCTATATGATTATTTAAACAAGGACGTGAAACATTAAGTATAACTTTAAGCTAATTTTATTAAGGAATTAAAGCTGATATACTTATATGAATACATAAAGGTTACTTTGATAAAAAGTTTTTTCTTTTTTTACAAATATAAACTTAGAAATTTCGATAATCTAGAAATGAACTGGAATGGTAAAGGGTTTCAATAATAATTATGACTTATTTGGAGCTCAGGAAGTCACATTTTTGTTCATTTATATACTATAGTACGAGATCTTAATGTACATACTGTATCTGTTGTCTTTCTTGTGGTGTACTGAATCTGTTGTTTTTTGTGTTACGTTATGTGATGTTTTTGTAATGTAATGTCAGGATATGTTATATGTTATTTTAGTAGCTTTAAAAAAACTTTATAAAAAACATGTTTCTTTTGCAGCAAGCACCAAAGAAACATTTGTTTAAGCATTATAGTTTGCTATTAGACTCCCAGGAAATGAGTTTGTGGGGTTGTATAGAAATACGACAAATAAACATACCAGTGCTGGATTATGCAACTGTGGTGATAGTAAGTCAAAGGAAACAAACAAAATATTGAGGAGGGCAAGGGGTTAGAAAAGAAACCATACAGACGTTACTATGGGTTGCCCATTCTCCTGTCCTATGCTTTGTAATGATTCTGGATCAGTTATACAAGATAGCCCTATCAGGTTTTTTAATAGAATGTTTACTTCGAGCCCCACCAAACTCTGTTGCAGAATATGAGACTAGGAGCAAACATCTTGTTCTTTAAAGCCACCTCTTCTTCACTGTTTCCTTAAAAGATAAGGGGCCTCCTGGTTCAAATTAGTGTGTTTTCTTTGTCCAGCCTTCCAGCTTCCCATATTAACAGGCTTAGTTGTACACATTTGTCTCTCTGCTTCTCTGTCCCTTGCAGGTTTTGGCTGTAGCAACATCCTCCTGCCAATCCAGGATTCACAGCAGCCCGACTTGAGCTCCTTGAATCTCTAGTGGCATTTACAGACTGAAAAGCCAATTTATCTTGATTCAGGCCTGACCCTTTGTAGCAGGAATGGCTCGGCTGCCTGCCAGGTCTGGGAAGGCTAAAAATAACTACTTGTGTTAGGCACAAAACAGAAACATGTCCCCTTTTGGCAAAGGGCTAATTGTAAAAATCCCATTCATCCCAGGGAGTGAGTGCATCTCTAGTGCAATCATAGCAAGTGCAGTCCAGAAATACATTCTGATCACCACCAAAGGAACCCACATGGTATGGCAAAGGCTCCCCTATGTTATTTAAGGTTAGAGATTATCACCAAGTAAGTCAATAGGAAACTTGAAGGCACACACGCACATGCATGCACACACACATACATACCACTGCCTGAGCTCACTCAGGTTTTAATAATTAATAATAATAATAATTTGTTTTATTTATATACCGCTATTCCAAAGATCATAGCGGTGAACAGCAAGTAAGCTAATTAGCAAGTAAGCTAATTTGCCCCCAACAGTCTGGGTACTCATTTTAGCGACCTCAGAAGGATGCAAGCCTGAGTCGAGCTTGGGCCCTTTTGCTGGTCTTGAACACGCAACCTTGTGGTTTCGAGTGAATGGCTGCAGTACAGGCATTTAACCACTGTGCCACCAGGGCTCCTTTTATATGAGTTTTTAAATTCCTTGGGGCTTCTGCCCCATGGACTTTAAAGCATCACATAGACTAATTACTCTCCTTTGTTTCTGATAAGCTTGTCCATACCCAGAATGACAAGGAGACTGATTATATCACATCTTTGTTTATTCTTCCTCCAATGCATTAGAAGAAGCTCAAATGTGGGGATTGGGAGATAGGTGAATGGGTCACACACATATAGGAATACTACAAATCTCAACCCAAAGTTCTGGCTGAAACCAAGGCACATTACAGACCGCGCAAAACGTGCGGTCTGCCACTGCCGCTGGTTGTTGCGTCCGGGAACCGCAGCGGCCAAACCGTGCAGTTCCCGGGCACAGCCAGAAAGAAGCGCTGAAATGGCACTTCTTTCTGGGCCCCAGAAGTGGCGCCGCAATGCGCAAGTCGCACAATCACGGCGTCACTTCTGCCGAGCGGCGTCAAAATGGTGGCCCCTGTGTGGACGGGCACCGCGATTTTGTACGGACTCGGTCCGTACTAGGGTTGAGGGGCATCAGGAAGTGACGCCTCTTCTCAACCCGAACACGTCCCCTTCTCAGCCCTAGCACGCCCCTTTGGTGCGTTTGTAATGCGTTCAAGATACTCTAGAAATATAGTCCCATGATGACATTTTTTTCCTTTGCTATAAACCCAAAGTCTCCATCGTCAGCGATCTGAAGGATGGGAGAATATTTTAACTAAACTAGCTCATGGCCTTGGGGCTGCAGGTGGGCTGCACAGCTAGTTTTGTAGCCCTCAACCCTTCCAGAATCATTAGGTAGTTTCTGGACAGATAAAACAAAGGTGAGCCACTTCTCCCAGAAGCCTCTAGAAGAAGCAATCCACGTTTTAAACAGATTGCAAGGCTCTCTTGCAGTAGTTAATGTTTTAGAAAAAAATACATGTTTTTAAAACTAAAAATGGACTTACAGCCACTACCTGGTTGGTTTGGGATTGTTTTGTCTAGTGAGGGAGATTTCTGGCAATCTAAGTGTCCCCTGAATGACCACAAAGAAAAAAAATCCAATCCCCAGCCTTTTTGTCAATGCTCAGTCTATCCTGACTGTGTGACAATGCTAGAGTGTTCCTAATCCACTGCTGTCTTAATCCTAAATTGCAGATCTTTCATCTGGACAAAACAGTATGCAGTTCACATAGGTAACAAGTCAGATCCAGGAAAACAAAAGATACAAAACTGAAATACTTTCTATGATGAAATGTGCCCTTATATATTCTCTCTGTCAATACAGTGGTGCCTCGGGTTACGAAATTAATTCGTTCCGCCATTCCCTTCGTAACGCGAAAATTTCGTAACCCGAAATAGCTTTCCGTTAGCGTTGGAAGCCTATAGCATTTGAATTTCGCGCCGAAATGAATTTCGTAACCCGAAAAATATTTCGTAACCCGAAACAGTTTTTGCCAATCCAACTTTTTCATATCCCGGAAATTTCGTAACCCGCGCATTTCGTATCCCGAGGTACCACTGTATATATCAGCATGCAGAACAATAAATATGAGTTATTCGTTGCAAAATCTCAATTTGTAGTTTTATGTGTCTTTTACAACGACAAGAAATCATAAAGAGAAAAAAAAACACAGAGATGTAGGTGGGCTCTAATGAACTGTCCTCCCACCCTCCAATGCTGAAGCACCAAAATAGCCATCAAACAAAAACAAAATCAGGGATGTGGGTGGTTAAATGTTCACAAGGCACATAGATGATTCAGGTCCACCTCAGAATTTATATTTGGCATTGAGCCTCATCACACGTTTGGGGGGGGGGGGGTTGCAGCTCAGATCCGCAGTCACTCCTGTCTAGCAATGCGAATTCACATTAAAATGTGATGTTTTACCACACCTGGTTGTCTTTCCATTGCACTTCCGAATCGAGGGGGAAGCAGAGTCAGTTCAATTGCAGACAAGTCACGTGATGTGGAGTCAAGCAAAGCGTGGTGGGTGCACATTGTATTACCACACTGGAAGATTCAACAATTCGAATCGGCACCCTTGAGCATGCTCAATGGGGCTCTGGACACTGTCCTCCTTCCCTGCCTCCTCCTTAGCTGTCATCCTTCATTGGGATGCAGGAGCAGTCAGGGGATGATGGGATAGGTTGCAGAGCATCACTGGTGCCAGGATCGGGATGCAGGAGCAGTCAGGGGATGATGGGATAGGTCGCAGGGGGTCACTGGGGCCAGGATTGGACTGAAAGAGCAGTCAGAGGATGATGGGATAGGTCACAGGGGGTCACTGGGGCAAGGATCGGACTGAAGGAGCAGGCAGGGGATGATGGGATAGGTCGCAAGGAGTCACTGGGGCAAGGATCGGACTGAAGGAGCAGGCAGGGGATGATGGGATAGGTCACAAGGAGTCACTGGGGCCAGGATCAGACCGAAGGAGCATGCAGGGGATGATGGGCTAGTTCACAGGGGGTCACTGGGGTCAGGATTGGACCGAAGGAGCATGCAGGGGATGATGGGATAAGTCGCAGGGGGTCACTGGGGCCAGGATCGGACTGAAGGAGCAGGCAGGGGATGATGGAATGGGTGGCAGGGGGTCACTGGGGCCAGGATCGGACTGAAGGAGCAGGCAGAGGATGATGGGATAGGTCACAGGGGGTCACTGGGGCCAGGATTGGACTGAAGGAGCAGGCAGGGGATGAAGCGATAGGTTGCAGGGGGTAACTGGGGCAAGGATCGGATTGAAGGAGCAGACAGGGGATGATGGAATGGGTGGCAGGGGGTCACTGGGGCAAGGATCGGACTGAAGGAGCAGTCGGGGATGATGAGATAGGTCGCAGGGGGTAACTGGGGCCAGGATCGGACTGAAGGAGCAGTCACGGGATGATGGGATGGGTGGCAGGGAGGAAGAGATGGCATGAAGGAGGAGGAGGGGGATGAAGGAGCAGGATGCAGGGGGCCAAGGGGGGGTGACATCTTTATCATCTTTATCAATGACTTGGAGGACAAAATTGGGGGAATACTTATCAAATTTGCAGATGACACCAAATTAGGAGGAGTAGCTAATACTCCAGAGGACAGGAGCAAGATTCAAAATGACCTGAACAGACTGGAAAACTGGGCCAAAGCTAACAAAATGAAATTCAACACGGAGAAATGTAAGGTACTGCACCCAGGGCGGAAAAATGAAAAGCACAGATATAGGATGGGGGACACCTGGCTGAATGAAACTACGTGTGAAAGGGATCTAGGAGTCCAAGTAGACCACAAGTTGAACATGAGTCAACAGTGTGATGTGGCAGCTAACAAGGCCAATGCGATTTTAGGCTGCATCAATATAGTGTCTAGATCCAGGGAAGTAATAATCCCACTCTACTCTGCTCTGGTCAGGCCCCACCTGGAATACTGTGTCCAGTTCTGGGCACCACAATTAAAAAAGGACATTGAGAAACTGGAGTGTGTCCAAAGGAGAGCGACTAAAATGGTGAAAGGTCTGGAAACCATGCCCTATGAGGAACGACTTAGGGAGCTGGGGATGTTTAGCCTGGAGAAGAGAAGGTTAAGAGGTGATATGATAGCCCTGTTTAAATATTTGAAGGGATGTCATATTGAGGAGGGAGCAAGCTTGTTTTCTGCTGCTCCAGAGACTAGGACCCGGAGCAATGGATGCAAGCTTCAGGAAAAGAGATTCCATCTCAACATTAGGAGGAACTTCCTGACAGTAAGGGCTGTTCGACAGTGGAACAAACTCCCTCGAAGTGTAGTGGAGTCTCCTTCCTTAGAGGTCTTCAAACAGAGGCTGGATGGCCATCTGTCGGTGATGCTTTGATTGTGATTTCCTGCATGGCAGGAGGTTGGACTGGATGGCCTTTGTGGTCTCTTCCAACTCTATGATTCTATGATTCTATGACATCAGAGTGATCTTCACACCAGACCAATTCGAAGTGAAATTGAAGTGAGCTTGAAAGCGAATTCTGTGAATTCACTTTTTTTCCGATTTCACCAAAATGAGGGGTCACTTTGGAATCACTGCAGAAGCGCCACGGAAGGAACTCCCATAGAAAGGAATCGCATCTGAGAACACATTCACGTTATAATGTGAATTCGCATCATTGGACCCGCAATCACCCCGGATCTGAGTTGCAAAATCTCCCAAAATCTCCGTGTGATAAACACCATTGTCTATTTGGAGCACCTCCACATCAATCTTTCACATTTCCTTGTATGTGAAAGATTAATGCAACAGGCTGAAAACCTTCACTTTTTGCCTTGATGAGGCAAGTTCTCCAAAGCACCTGAAAGGCACTTTCATAGGTGGCTTGTCCTAGTCAAAGAGGATTATGTTATGTTATAGACTCTTGCACTAGGTATTATAGGAGGACTACAGTACACTAGAATTGTAGAGAATCATTACCTGGCTGGAGTCAAAAAGAATGCCAAAAGCATCCTTGCCTTTATTCGTTTTAACAGCTATTTTGTGTATACAAAGTTAAACTAGCTAAAAACCTCCTGGAAAGAAATCAGACTGGCACATTGACAAATGAGGATTGGGGATGGAGGGGAATAATTCTGGGTTGTCATTTATATTACGTATACATTGTTTATATGAGTCTTCTTAGTAGGGGCTGTATAGCTTATGAGACCAGACATGGCCCTGCTTACAGTAGTTTCCTCTCCTAATGGGCAAACAGAAAATACCACACTTCTTTGGAATCCATCATGTTTCACTTGCAGAGCCAGCAGGCAGCCAGACAATGAATAGAATCCAGGAGAAATAAATACCTTTGCACTCTAGGTAATAAAGCTGCCTAGGAAGAAAAAGAACATTTCTGACTCTTCAGGGAAAGGGAATTTCCCAGTGGCCTCATGATGCAATCTTTGGTCTGTAGATCTTAATAAGAGGCTGTTAAAGTGACAGAGCCTAGGTGCCCCTAAAGCCAGCTCATCCCGAGGCTATCCGCTGTGATTGTGGATAATCTGTGCTGGCAGGACGAGACAAGGGCAGTATGATAGATAGACCCAGCCTTCAGTTAAAATTACTGGCCTCGTGATGCCATCAAAGAAGGAAAATGTCTTCAGTCCCTTCCTGTGGCAAGAAGTCTTCATCCTTTTCTTTCTTCACTCTGGTATCTGAAAGCTGCTGTGCAAAACATCCCAATCTTTACAACAGTAGCCCGTGCTGTCTTTTAACATATATCAATTATGGTAGCCACTAGTAAAAAAAAATGGGCTAACTGCTAATCCTCTGGCTGTTATCTTTGGCAGTGGTTGTCTTTGCTTGGATTCAAAATATGGGAGCCAGGTCTATTCACAACTGCCCTCAGAGATGGTTGCCATATAGCTGTCTAGTTTCCTCAAGATTAAACTAGATGTGACAGTGGAAGATCTGTGTGCCTGTATGTTTAAATATAAATCTACAGACTGTAATTGCTTAGAATGTGGGTGGGGCAGGATTTGATTCACAACAATGGATAAATGTGTGGATAAAAAAAGCCCTTTTCTCATAAATGCAAACACTCTTCTCTGGCATATTTCTCACAGTTGGTTGGGACTCAGATGCTGGAAATAAACTTAGCCATGAAAAAACAAACAAACCAACAGATAGGCCCCAGTGAGCTGAAGAGAAGGACACAGGCAGGGGTTAGACCCTTTGTTGTTGTTCTGTGCCTTCATTTCCGACTTATGGCAACTTTAAGGTTTTCTTGGCCAGTTTCTTCTGAGGGGGCTTGCCATTACCATCATCTGAGGCTGTGTGACCAGCCCAAAGTCACCCAGTGGGTTTTCATGGCCAAACCAGGATTCAAACCCAGATTTCCAGAGTTACAGTCCAACATTCAAGCCATTACCCCTACTCACAGTCAATCCTCTTGCTCCTTAAATCAGCCTACTTCAGCCACTATTTTCTATATTACTGCAGAAATCCAGTTTTAAACACACTGATCTGGTGGTGTTATAAGTGGCTTGGCCCTTGCTCTGTTAAAGCAAAAGGTAAAAAGTAATGGGTAAAAATATTTAGTCCTTTTTGAGTGATGAAAGTGTTTATACCTATTTCTATACCTGCTTTTCTTTCTCTGTAATTACCCCCTCTCTACATATTAAATCTTCCCTGTGATTTCTTCTACCATTTCATATAAATCTATCTAATCAACTCAGCACCTGACACCTCCATTTTGCAGACCATGGGGGGCCAAATTAAACAGAAGCAGGAGGATCTGTAAGTCTGCTAATGGTATATACCTGGCTTGCCAGAACCACACTACACTAGAGGTGAAGTAGCATCAAGGTGCAGGAGGTGAGGCACCTATATATGCACTACAAGTAAGATACTGGAGTGGCATTGTCTTGTACTTTGGACTTTACACGTAGTACATTTACCCAAAGCTGGGCACCACATCTACAGGGGGAAAAAGTGGTAGCTCATTTGCCAAACTATAGAGGTACATATAAGGTACTGTGGCACAGTGTTTTGAATGTTGCACTATAACTCTGGAGAGCTGGGTCTGATTCCCAGCTTGGCCATGAAACCTATTGAGTGATTTTGGGCAAGTCACATGCTCTCAGCTTTAAGGCAAGGCAATGGCAAACCTCCTCTAAACAAATCTTGCCAAGAAAACCCCATGATAGATTCAACTTAGTGTTGCCAGAAGCCAGAAATTACTTGAAAACGCACAACTTTCCACCAATACCAGCAGCAAGACATACCTGAGAGGTGGGAAGAGCTGGCCCTGCTAAAGGACAGCGGAGCCTGGAAAGCATAAATGTTGTCACCCTCTGCAATGGTATTCAGATCCTCATCATCTGAGAAGGAACACCGGAATCCTGACCGGCCTAGCTCAGCCAGGATTACCTGCAACAGCACAGAGCAGTCAGGAGTAAAAGGCACAAGGTCAGAGAAGGCAGGTGAAAAAGGGAAACATTCATGACTCATACAGCTGCAAAGCCTGCAATTAACAGGGCTCAATGAGGCCAAAACCACAGGAAGGAATAGGCGTGAAACTCATCTGTGTTACCTGCTCAGATGAAATCTTGCCTTCCTCTGCCACCATTTCCCTCAACTTTGCCACAGTACTGAAGAGAGGCACAGCCAGGCCCACACGCACAAATCGTTGGCTCTTGGACTGGAAGACGAGAGTGACATTCAGAGGTCTGGAAGAAAAGGGGAAGATGAAGGACCTTAGAACACTGTATTAAAATATCCGCAAATTCTGCAGCCAGTCCATGACCTGCCTTCATTTCTGTACTTCTTAATGTAATTGGCTTGTTTTGATCTTTCTCATGCAACCACTGAGGCACAGAATTAGATTAAAATCGCATCAACAGTATGGAGGTTTGGAGTTCTAGCCTTAGCGATTACAAAAGTGTTGATACAGAGGGACCTGGTTGCACAGCCAAATAGATCAGGACCTGTGGAAAATTAAGAGGTCCTCAGTAATTTGTCTAATTGTTTTTAAAGCATTAAAAAAATGACAGTCCCCAAATAATTAAAGCTGCATCTGTTACGATGTCAATTAAAAATTTGCTCTTTAAAAATAGCATACGTTCTTTGGATTCTACAGTTACAGTCTAAAATCACACAGATCACTATGGCATGCAGAGTGATTACAGCTTCCTAGATCCATTGGAGAGATCAGTGGACCATCTTTTGAGTTACAGTGAGAATTACTTTTAAACAGATTTTTTAAAAATAGAAGTTAGATGGCCATCTCTCAAAGGTCTTCACTAGTGGATTCCTGCACTGGCAGGGATTGAACTAGATGGCCCTTGAGTCTTTCTATTCTATAATCATATTGTAGCAGCAAAAAAGGAACATAGAGCTGAAGCTGAAGAACAACCTTAAACTACCAAAGCATTTACACTACTGCCCATGAAAAGAGGATATAGAGAAATCTTGTAGCACCTTTGAGACTAACTGAAAGAAACTGGCAGCATGAGCTTTCATAGACTTCAGTCTACTTCCACAGATGCATTTGGTGGAGTGGAAGCCAATCATGAAAAGAGGAGGCATTTTTAAACAACACTGGAAAGAATTCTCCCACACACTTCTAGCTAGCAAGTCCTGAAAGTTAAAACACAGATGCTGTTGATATTTTTTAAGGGTTCTTCTAGACAGGGCAAAAGTGTTGAGGTGTTGTGATATTTGTTAATAATAATAATAATAATTTTATTTGTATACTGTTTTCCATAGATCAAAACAGTTTACAGACCATAAAACTATTGCAAACATCTCATAAAAAATAGATAAAAACAAATAATACAATTATATAAAACACAAGTCATTCACAGGGTAAGGCAGAGAATCGATGGCATCATGAGTGCTCAACTTCATTCCTCGGGGGGGGGGGGGGGGGGCTTGGCAAAAAAGAAAGGTTTTAAGCCTCTTTTTAAATGTTTCTAGGGGGGTCATGAGACGGAGCTCCTCGGGGAGACTGTTCCACCACTGAAAAGGCCATCTAGGATGTGGAGACGTATTTGGAAGATGGAATTTCCAACAGATTCTTCCCGGATGTTCTGAGTGTGCGGGGCAGATTGTATGGAGAGATGCGGTCCCTCAAGTAACTCGGGCCCAAGCCATGTAGGGCTTTATAGGTAAAAAACCAACACCTTGTATTGCACTCGGAAGCGAATGGGCAGCCAGTGAAGATTTTTCAGAATAGGTGTTATGTGGTCAAGCCTGGATGCACCAGTGACCAGTCTGGCTGCCATGTTTTGTACTAACTGAAGCTTCAGGGCTTGGTACAAGGGTAGCCCCATGTAGAGCGCATTACAGAAATCTAAACGAGAGGTTACCAGAGCATGTACCACGGTTTCAAGGTCCCTTCGGCCCAAGTAAGGTTGCAGCTGGCGTATCAACCGAAGCTGATAGCAAGCACTTCTGACTGTCGCATTTACTTGAGATGACAACAGCAGGGATGAGTCCAGAAGTACTCCTAAGCTGCGAACTTTGTCCTTCAGGGGAAGTGTGACCCCATTCAGAACAGGTGGATAAATTCCCTTCCCCGGGCCTGGGGAACCTATCACCAGTACTTCCGTTTTCTCTGGATTCAGGCTGAGTTTGTTTTCCCTCATCCAGCCCATTACTGACTCCAAGCAGCCATTCAGAGGAGAGACGCCATCCTTAGACACTGCATCAGTCGGAGACACAGAGAAGCATATTTGGCTGTCATCAGCATACTGATAACACTGCGCCCAGTGTCTCCGGATGATCTCTCACAGCAGTTTCATGTAAATGTGGGGGACAAAATAGCTCCCTGAGGGACCCCAGATGTTAGTTCCCTCTTAGAGGAACAAGTGTCCCCCAACTGCACCATCTGGAATCTTCCCAAGAGGTAGGAACGGAACCACTGGAGTGCAGTGCCCCTGATACCCAACTCCCTCAGGCATTCCAGAAGGATACCGTGGTCAATGGTATTGAAAGCCGCTAAGATGTCCAAAAGCACCAACAAGGTCACATTTCCCCTGTCAATGCCCAGATGGAGATCATCGACTAAGGCGACCATGGCAGTCTCAACTCCATATCCCGATCTGAAGCCAGTTTGAAATGGGTCCAGATAATCGGCTTCATCCAAGACTGCTTGAAGTTGGAAGGCAACCGCCCTCTCAATCACCTTACCTAAAAATGGCAATAATGAGACCGGTTTATAGTTATTTCTCACCAGGGGGTCCAGGGAGGGTTTTTTGAGCAACGGTTTAACTGTTGCTAATTTTAAACTAGATGGAAATTTACCCTCCCTGAATGATGCATTGATTATGCGTTGCAATAATGATGTTACAGCATCACCACCCTGGGCAGTCAGCCAGGAGGGACAGGAAGCAAGAGAGCACGTCGTCTTCCTAACACTTTGCTGTTGCTGTAGTTCTCAGGGGGATTGAAACGTCCCAATGTCATTTCTGTTGCCCTGGAAAAGTTTTTTTAAAGCAATTCTTGGTACCAGCTATATTTCATTCCCATCCTCAAGTGGGTTTCTTTTTAATTTCAACAAATGTTAGAACAAAAAAAGATTCTTCTTCTCTTTAAAAGGAAATTTAGAGTAATGCCACTTTAGTATGTCAGGACCACTCGATAACTAAGAAAAATGTTTAAACATTTGAAGAGGGGAGGAAACCTATCCTAGAGTCATAGAATCATAGAGTGCAGGATCCCCAGCTAAAACATTCCCAGCAGGTGGCTGTCCAGACTCCTTTTGAAGAAGTCCAAAAGAGGAGACCCCACCAGCTCTCCAGGCAACTGGTTCCACTGCCTAACCACTCTGATTGTCAAGTTCCTTCTCATGTTCAAAATTGTAAAAACGCAATGTTGCTGTATGCACAATCTTGCTTCTGCTGTCAGCAGAATATGTCTGTTGTGCTATGGTGAGTTATTCTCCCCGCATGCCTAGCATGACTCATGAATGCTACAATAAATTCATTGCTTGAAGGAGCATTAGGATTAAAATAATAATAATAATAATAATAATAATAATAATAATAATAATAATAATACCACCACCAAGTGCCAGGAGCCTTGACAAGGCCTAGAACACAACATGCAGTTAGAGATGACACAACTGTTCCCTCTTTCACCGTGATTCTAAACACACACACACACACGGTACAGAAAACAGAGATGGTGGTTAAAAACTGAAAACAAAAAACCTCCCAAATTTTCTACCTGCTACCTAAAAGGACAATTGTTTTCAAGTTCACAGGGGTTATTCACACTGTGAAAATAATCCAGGATTAATCCAGGTTAAATCTCCACTGTTCACATACATCCCAAATGCACCTGATTAAGTTTTTTTTTGGGGGGGGGGGGGCTGCCAAAACCCCCCACATAATCTGGGATAATAAACATCGGGTTTTTCTCTGTTTTTTTTTTAAAAGATCCGCATCATCAGTAGTGTGAATAACCAATGTGAACAAACCCCAACAGACCCAGAATAAAACACTGCATGCCTTGAACATGTTCCTAATGCATTTACATCATTGACTCCATCTTTATTCAAATGTTTGCACGTGTGAGCAACTGAACTTGCAGAGATGTGCATCGATGTGGATGTAGTATGAATAACAAACCTGCAATGCATGTGTGAGATGATTCGCATCGCTGTGCTAAAAACAACAACATCTGAATGAACCCACAGTTAAGACGTGCATTGTGTGCCTTGGTCCTTATCCAGACATGCCCACATACAAACCTGATGCTGCTTTAAGTGACACATTTCAGTATACTGTACAGTGAACAACAGCAACATTCTGCAATTCATAGTCATTGTAGTAGTCTGAACACAGGATGAGAAAGCCAACTGACCAACAGACCCTTATGTCAGCAAGTAAAAGAGTTGTGTGAATTGCTAACACCACACACCTCTGCCCTTATAACTAAAATGAAATTAATTACAGTCGGCCCTCCGGATTTGCGGGGATTAGGGGAACAGGACTGTCACGAATATGAAAAAAATTGCAAATAAAGTAAGCCCCTTTCCCCTCCCCTCTGATGCCTGGGGTGGCTGTCCAAAGCATGGAAGGGCCAGAGGGAGCTCACCCAGCTTTTCCCCACCCTCCCCTGCCTTTTACCGGCTCTCTAGGAGTCAGTTAAAGGGACTAGAGAGCAAGGGGATGAGGAGAAGCAGGCACATGCCTGTTTCTCCTCATCCCCCTTTCTTTGGTCCCTTCCCAGTGCTGGCTAAAGAGACTGAAGGGTGAGAGGAAGAAGAGGAGGCACACACCTGTTTTTCCTTATCCCCCCCTTCCTTTAATCCCTTCCCAGTGCTGGCTAAAGGGACTGAAAGGCGAGAGGAAGAAGAGAAGGAGGTGCACGCCTGTTTTTCCTTATTCTCCCTTTTTTCAGTCCCTTCCCAGCGCTTGCTGAAGGGACTGAAGGGGAGAGGAGGAGGAGGAGGTGCAAACTCTTCCTGGCTGCTCCCTTTTTCCTGGGCTTTTTTTTCTCCATGGAGAAAAACCCAAGGAGGGGAGGAGTGCATGCCAATGCGAATAAATTTGCGAATAATCAAAACTGTGATGCTAAGTCCGCGAATCCAGAAGGATAACTGTAAAGTTTTTAAAAATGCTTCCTGTCAAGGGAGGTCATATTTTGCATGGCCTGTGGTCCTTGAAACCAAGAGTGACAGGGGTGGAAGGAGTATTTGAAAATCTTGGGGAAATGGTTGAAAAATATGTTTTTGAGTGTTGAGAAAGCCTGACGAGAAGAAATCTGGACTGACAAGAATATTCAGAGCTTAGACCTTTTTCTGCACAAAAATTCACACTTGGTTGTTTTGTACAGAATACAACATTTTCTTTAGCAGAAACAGCTTTTTCTGTAAAGAAAATAATATTTTTCTGTTGAAACTGTGTTGTTTTCTGCACAAAACAACCAAGTGTACATTTTGTATAGAATAGGTACTGAATTATGAATAGGCTTCAAAACCTGCATGGTTTTCAAAAACCTTTTCCCAGCAGAAAGAAAAAAATGCTAAAATTACTCATTATCATTATTATTATATTGATTTGTATCAGGCTTTTCCAAAGTTGGAACTCAAAGTGAAAGTGGTTTACATTTTTTAATAGATTCAATTAAAAACATACAAAAGTGAACATTAAAACAAAATTAAACTGATACAGTGTTTCCTTCAAGAAGAAAATTAGTGTCAAATTACATCCCTCCCACTCTGACGTCCTAACTAAAAAAAGAAGTGGTTTTTGTCTGTTTTCATGAAATTATCTGTTTAATCCGTTTATATTTAAAATTTTAAAGAATGTTTTAAACTGTTGTATGTAGTCTTGAGAGCCCTGATAGGTTGAGAGCCAGTAAACATATACTTTAAATAAATCAATTGATAAAGATATGAGCAAACCTCATTTTACAAAGCTTCAGACAAAGAAATTCGTTTTTATAACCACTCAGCTTTGTCATCTCCTTCTTTATTCTCTGTCTATGAACTACATCCAAGGGTATTAAAAGAGCTGCCAAATGTAATCTCAGAGCCATTGGCAATAATCTTTGAGAACTCCTGGAGAACAGGAGAAGTCCCAGAAGACTGGAGGAGGGCAAACGTTGTCCCCATCTTCAAAGAGGGGAAAAAAGAGGATCCCAACAATTATTGTACAGTTAGTCTGAAATCAAGACCAGGAAAGATTCTAGAACAGACCATTAAACTGAGAGTCTGTGAACATTTAGAAGGAAATCACAAAATCACAAAAAGTCCACATGGGTTTCTGAGAAACAAGTCATGCCAGGCTAATCTGATCTGTTTTTTTTATAAAATTACCAGCTTGGTAGATAAAGGGAATGCTGAGGATATTGCATATCTTGATTTCAGTAATGCTTTGACAAGGTCCCCCATGACAATCTTGCAAACAAGCTAATAAAATGTGGTTTAGTCAAGGCAACTGTTAAACAGATTTGTACTTGGATGACCAGCTAAACCCAAAGGTCAGCAACGGTTCCTCCGCATCTTGGAGAGAAGTGACCAGTGGGATGCCACAGGGTTTTGTCCTGGGCCCAGTGCTATTCAACATCTTTATCACAGACTAGAACACGGCTCCAGAGACTAGAACATGGAACAATGGATGCAAGCTCTAGGAACAGAGATTCCACCTCAACATTAGGAGGAACTTCCTGACAGTAAGAGCTGTTAGACAGTGGAACACACTCCCTTGGAATGTGGTGGGGTCTCCTCCCTTGGAGGTCTTTAAACAGATGCTGAATGGCATCTGTTGGGATGCTTTGATTTTGAGTTCTTGCATGGCAGGAGGTTGGACAGATGGCCCTTGTGGTTCGCTTCCAACTCTTTGATTCTATGATTCCATTATCTAGTCTGGAAGGGTTTGGTTTTTTTAGCAGTACTGTATTGGTATTGAGAGGATAGTGAGGAAAGGTTGAAGAAACACAGACTCCTTGTGTGAGATGCAGCAGAATGTCTTACAATAACAGTCAGCCCTTAATATCCACAGATCCTTATCACGGATTTAACCATCCATGGCTTGAAAATATATTTTTAAATATATATATATATTTCACTACACCACTGTATTAATGGGACTGAGTATCCACACATGGCGGTATCCATGGGGGTCTGGGAACCTAACCCCATTGGATACCAAAGGCCCACTGTAAGACAGCTGACTGAGAAAAAGGAGGATTCCAGTCTAGCCAGTGCTACTGGAGTCATGAGGGCTTGCCACAAAGGCTAAGTAAACAGCAACTACCTCCACAACCATTACTGAGCAGGCATAACTGTGAAACGAGAAAAGGGGAGAGCAAAGATCTGTGCTCATCAGCTTCTTCCAGCATGTGTAAAAAAAGTATGGTCACTTTTTTTGGTTGACTCAGCTAACCGTTTGACAGCAATGGGTCACTTTTGGTTGTGGTGGTGTAAAGAATCTATTATGGTACCTAGGCTTTCTATATTGTTTCTATCTCTGGCACCAGTTCTTCTGTTAAAGAAGTGGTGTCCCAGGAACACATCACGTCTATTAACATGTCTGTATTATGGACCAGTGTAGTCTAGTGATAAGAGCTGTCGATACAAATCAACAAACCTCCCTGAGCCATGAGAATGATTGGATGTCCTTCGGTGGCACTCTGTCTTTCACCAGATTAATGCTCCACCAACTGTTTGTAGAATAAAGTGAGGAGAGGAAGCCAGCCACTTACC
This sequence comes from Sceloporus undulatus, assembly GCF_019175285.1. NCBI lineage: Eukaryota > Metazoa > Chordata > Lepidosauria > Squamata > Phrynosomatidae > Sceloporus > Sceloporus undulatus. Next base: position 129,233,824 of record NC_056523.1, on the reverse strand, counting down.
ATGGACGTCATGAAAAAATGCTGGATAGAAATTTTATCAAATAAATTAAAAGAACAAAAAAAAATTAAAAGAATGAATAAATCTTTATAGAAGAAGCTGATCTTGGTCAAAGTAATTTCTTAGTGTTCGGAGGTACTGTATGCAATGTTTACGTCAGTTTCATAAAGAGAGCTGATATGCCCCTGGAAATGAAACTGATAAAATGCATACCTAGTTATTCAGAGATGCAAATCAAAGAAGTTCTGTAGATCCTTATCCAAAAAAGATAGTTGGAAAAAAATGATTAAAGAAAATTAAAAAGAAGTGTGGAGATTAACGTTATCTTTTTTCTTCTTAAAGGAGCTCAGTGGCTAAGTCCATTATAGAGAAGGCTCATTGTTCAGCCTCATGGTTGTAAAGTAAACCCAGTCATGAATAAAGCCAAGATCTGGAGGGAGCTACAAGAATGTAGGGACTAAAACACAGAGCCAGATAGGGAGAAAAGGATGGATTGTATGTACGCGCTTGTGAAATTTACAGCGCTTCATAAATAAAGGATAATAATAATAAAAGAATAATATAATAATAATAATATAAGGGGGAAAACGATATTGTAGTCTCCCCATGGTGCCTGAAATGAAAATTAAATGATGCTCTTAAGAGAAGTCACTTGCTAATGCAACTGATTCCAGAAGAACAGCTTGTATGACTATTTGCAAGGAAAAAGGAATCTTGTGGCAATTTAAAGGCTAATCAGTTTATTCTGGCATGAATTTTTTGTAAGAAATAGTTGCAAAATCAGATGTTTGAAGAACTAGTAGCATATAGATACACACCCATGGAGTTATCTGGGCCAAATACACTAAATGTAAAAGTAACTTAGCATTCAAGTGTGATCGAAACAGAAGAGACAAGTGCCATTAGCTCAGGAGGAGTTAATTTATCCAGTGGCTCTAAGTAAACAATACCCCCCTCGTGTATTCCTAGTGACCTTACTCCATTTCCCCCAGGAATATGCAGGACACAGCCAAAATCTCGGAACCTTTTGGAAATGGGAAATAGGTAAAATGATGGCATTAGACAGCTACCTGTGGAAGACAAGAAAGGGCCAAGAATACTGTTTGCCCTGCCATTCAAGTTCTGTTTCTCAGACTAAGGCCCAGTTTTGATAGGAAGGGTAGAATTCTTTGCACACTTATCTGAAGTAAACCCTGCTGAACAAAGTACGATTTACGGAAATAAACAATACAACATAGAGTCAAGCCTGCACAATCCTATCCGTGCACAATCCTATCCTGTACATGGGGGAGTAAGTCCACTTTTCTTATTCTAGGTTGCTTACGTCAGACCCGATATTCTAGAAAGCCATCCACCATAATACAGACAGTGTTCTCATTTCCCAGCTCTCTGATTCCCTTGGGTACATACAATGTATAGACCATAGGCAAGGGGACGGGGCGGATGCGGCCAGCAGGAATGGGCACGGCTCCCAAAGTAACCGGTTCCACGCCACAGCTTTTCTGATTGCTCATCACAGGGGCCTGAGCCTCTCACGACCCTTGCTAACAAGGCACATCTGATCAAAGATGCTCAAGAAAGAAGATGTTTTTCATGTTTTTGCCCAAAGCTAAATTTTATGTCTGTGTAAAAAAAGTGACCATGGAAAATGTTGTCAACATGTTCCAGGATATATTATTTAATTTTTAAAAATTTAGTATGTATTTATTGTTTGTTTTCGTTTGAGGGACAAGCAACCCTGCCAGCTCAAAAAAGATTGCCTACCCCTCGGTTAGACAGTCGATTTGAGGAAGGGGAGTCTGAGGCACTGGGTTAAGACCCTTGACTTCCTCTGTGGATAAAACCAGCTCCCAAAGTAACAATTTCCAGATTTCCACGCCACAGGCTTTTTCTCTTGATAGCATGCTCATTCACTCTAGGGTCTGACAGCAAGACAGCTCAGACCCTTGACACGTTTCCACACATCTGATCAGAAGAAGTCTGAATGAAAGGAAGGTATGGTTCCTCTGGAGCCTTCAGTGCCCCAAAGCAAATTTATTTCTGTGGAAAGAGAAGAAATATGAGACCTGAATTCCCAGGGATGGACTGCATGAGTCAACAGCTCGCAGGATACAGCAGATATCCGTACTGACAAAGAATAACGCTTCATACAGTTGTAATTGCCATGGATACGTTAGAAGCCTGGATGTGTTTGTTTTTTTGGAAACACTAAAACATCTCTCGAAAATAGACTCGCACTCCCCAGGACTCCATGGCAATAAGTGATGTCAACTGCTAAATTATGCGTGGGATACACCCATGAAAGCAATTTTCTGAATAGAAATCCTGGCTGGCTAACAACAAGCCAGTTTCTGGCCCAACCTACTGAAGAGTCCAGTTACTGACATCGCCCCCTGATACTGAGACTGGCATTTGGAAATTTCTTGAAGCAGTCAGTTTAATGTTCAAACAACCTACTCACAAGGACAAGAGTTCCGGGATATTTTAATGGTGGCTATAATCTAATTAAAGAAATTAAAGTCAGGTAATCAATTGATTAAATCATTTAAGTTTTCATATGGTTAAAATACTGATAATGAAAACTGACAGGTTTAGTGATAACATAGCCCTAAAATAGTAAATGAAGAACAGACAGATGACAGACCTAGAACAAGGTGGGGAGAGAAGAAACAAATTTGTTTCAAATGTCTAATAAGGGTACTCTTATTTCATTATAGCTGAGATAGCTGAGAGGTTTGTGTTCAGCAACAGGAGGTACACATGCTGAAACCTTAGAAGTAAAAAAGTTTCGTCGGGTAGCCCTGGGAGAAAGTACCTCATAGGATTAGACATTCCTATACTACTATAATCCCTCACAGATGAAAAGGTTGGAAGGCACAATTGTAGCTCTCCACCCTTGAAAGATAGCTCCCTACATTGTTGAAAACATCAGGGCCAACACCTCCAAAGCACCACAGAGCTTGGATGGCAGACAGTAAGGGTGAGATATGGACTCCACTATTCCAGTTTGTGAGGCCCCAGCTGGTCGGACTGCATTTGAGATAATGTTAGGTGAATTGCACCACTGTTGCAATCCACCTTGTCTCCAAAGTAGGACAGAATATTACAGGTGCCCATTCCTATTCACCACATCACAGCAACACTACTGCTAACTTCAATCAAAATTTTCATACAGACATTGCTAAGAATCATAACGAACCCAGTTGAGTTGCCAAGAGATCTTGTAGCATCTTTAAAACTATCTGCAAAAGAAGTTGTAACTAAGAATGTGTAGACGCGGTCAGCTCCTCAGAGGCAGGGCCAAGTCTATGAAAGCTCTGTTACTTCTTCCTATGCAGTTCATCTCAAAGATGCCAAGACTCCTTGGAAAGTGATATTCCAAACTAACATGACTATGGCGCGTTACAGACCGCCGAAAAGGTGGGCCTGCACCCCGCCCTTTCCCCCCGCTGGATCGGGACCCAGGGCCAGAGCGCCAGCCGCTGAGGCCCCAATCCGCCGCTTTCCAGGCCGTGGGAAGCGGCAAAAGGCCACTTCCCGAGGCCTGGAAAGGGTGTCCTTGGGGCTTCAAGCCCCAAGGACACCCCACGGCGGCAGGGAGGAAGAGAAGGGGCCGCTTGGCCCCTTTCCCCTTGCGTCACGGGGGCAGCCATCTAAAGAAGCAGGGGTCGGCAACCTCCGCCCGCGGGCCGGATGCAGCCCGCGAGGCCTGCCGACCGCCCGGCTGCTGTTGCAGCGCTGCCCCACTGCGCCACCCACCCGTCACGGCTTTTTCACCGCCTTCCCCGAGGTTCGCGGAGACTTCGCCGCCATTTTTGGGGCGAAAAATGACAGCGCCCATAGCGGCCTCTGGGGCTATGGGCGCCGCCATTTGCCCCCAAAATGGCGGCGCCAGAGCGGCGAAAAGCTGATGCGGCCGCCGCAGCAGCGGCGGCAGGCCTCTAGAGGCCCCGCTGCCATCGCTGCAGCCCTCCAGGAGGGCTCCGACAGCAGCAGGGGGCCTCTGGGAGGCCCTTTGCTGTCGCTGGGGCCCTCCAGGAGGGCTCCAGCGAAGGCAGGGTGCCTCTAGGTGGCCCTTTGCCGTCGCTGGGGCCCTCCAGGAGGGCTCCGACAGTGGAAGGGGGCCTCTGGGAGGCCCTTTGCCGTCGCTGGGGCCCTCCAGGAGGGCTCCGACAGCGGCAGGGGGCCTCTGGGCGTGAATCTGTGGGATGCCATGCACAGGCTTACCATTAAACATGTTTCCTAGAAGAATTGCAGAACTGGGGAACTCAGAAAGGTACAAAAATGGCAAGCAAAGGCCCACAACCTCGACGTCACCCACTCTCACCTGACTGATATAGCCATTTGTCATGGTTAAGTAACAGGTTAAGTAACAAAGGAGAAGACAGTCTGATTAGACATACTATTTATTCTCTGCTTCATCCACACTGCTTACCCGTGCATATGGACACACACAAAATCCTGTCTACCTTTGTTTCAGCTAAAATCTAATAAACGGGAGCTCAGATATACTTGCCAAAGGTATCAGCATCCCCCCAAACTATAAGAGATGGCACCAGGCATTAGTCACAGCAGCAAGCAGAATTAGAAATATCTTTGCTATAAGGTAGGAACTCTCTGTGACTGCAAGCCTTTAGCTGCAGGGGAAGTTACTGCTTACTTATCTGCAGTTTCCATGGGACAGAGGCTGTATATGCATTGGCTGTCATAAGCAGCCCCTCAGGGTTGATCACTATCAGGGTAAAGAAAACTGTTAGGAATACTGCTTGACACTAATTATACTGCTGAGAATTGATCTAGAAGGTGTCTTCTCCCCTCCCATAACACCTATCTCCACTTTCTGGCTTGTTTGTTATTGTTTCCTCCCCATGCTAACTTGTCCAGAGACAACATTCTGTGTTGGGGGGGAGGGGTGCATACACAAAGATAGCTTCAAGGAGAAACAAACAGAGGTATTTCTATGAGTGACTGCTGCAACTGTCCGTTAACTCCCAAAGACGTGCCAGTAGTAACCTGTTTGTTCTGATTTTAGGGAAGAGAACCTGCCTGTGGCAACAATAAAGCATTTGACACTGGTAGTGGATGTAATGCTGTCACTACTGGTATTAAATGCAACAGTAGGAAGGTTAACTGGGGCTGGTTAAGAACTGGGCCGAGGGAGAGATCTCTCCCATTCTCTGCTTTGACAGAACTAGCCTAGTTGCCCATGCCATGTGCCCTTTTTGGGTGCAATGATCATGCCTGAAGTTCCTGTAGCAGATTCTGAAGCAACATTATGATAGTTGGGATGAGAGCATGCAAACCTCCAATGGCTGCTGAGATCAGCTGGCCTATCTTTGCCCCACTCTCTTCCCACTAGTCAAGTATGGGCGATCCCACTATCAGGGAAGAGCCTGCCTTTTTTCTTGGTTACTATGAAAATAGTATACAGCATAACAAATTTATGGGCCTTACTTCTCACACACACCCCTGACACATTCCAGGCTAGTATGAAGGAATAACTAGCTTGTGGTTGTTGTGTGCCTTCAAGTTGTGTCCAACTTATGGGGAACCTATCACAGGGTTTTCTTGGTAACATTTGTTCAGAAGGGGATTGCCTTTGCTTTTCTTTGAGGCTGAGAGAGTTTGACTTCCCCAAGGTTAACCAATGGGTCTCCTTGTCTGAGTGGAGAGTCAAATCCTGGTCTCCAGAATCATGCTTCAGTGCTCCAACTACTACATCACACTGGCTCTTGAATAACCAGTATAATGTATTAAACTCTGCTTACATATCAGAAACTATGGAAGAAATTTAAGGGAAGTGAAAAGTGTTTCTATTCTAGGGAAACTTGGATGGCACAAAAAATAAAGCATCCTTCCTAGACTCTTTTAAAATGAACCCACTGAAGACCTGGAGCAAAACTTCCATGAAAGATAGAAGGCGAGAGTGCTGTATAGCTTGTGCTGGCTGAAAAAGAGGCTGAGAGGAATTGGATGACATCCTTATTACTAGCTCAGACGTTCAGTCCTCAGCAAGATTTTCTCACTTTGCTCACACACCCTGTTTGTCTTTGCCAGGATCTCCTTTACACCATAAAGCTGGCCTTGGAGATTGCTGGCAAAACCAGCACCACCTTTCCAGGCCAATCCAGCATGCCCCCATCCTTTATCTGCAAGTGCCATGGTGGATGGGGCAGCGCAGGAGGGGGCTTTTATTTATGTGTAAAAAGGGATGCCACTTCCCCCCCCCCCATCTCTGACTCTGGGTTGACTAGGAAATTTACCTAAGAAAATACATAAGGATTGGCCATAAAGAAAAAATGGCAACTTAAAAGAAAACAGAACCCTTAGGTAGGTTCCTTGTGGAAATCTCTCGTGGCAAATTCCAATACAGTCTACCCTGACCCTTATCTCCCTGACTAATGTTTGGAACAAAACTGTGTTATCTGCTGGATTTCACACTTTCTGAATGTTCAGATAAAATCTGTGGATTAAAACAGACATCAAAATGTGTTTTTAAAATGCATACTTAAAAACAAAAGGAAGTTGAAAGTGCATATGGAAGAAATTCTTTGAGAAATGTGATGCATTTAAATAAAACATGTATAAAACATATATTTAAATGTATATTTAGATATGAATTTTCATGTGAATTTAAAAAGTCAAAAATTAATGCAGGAATGTGACCAAATAGGTCTATGGGTAAACCCAGCCTGGTAATAGCCGATTTCCTCCCTCCCTAATTAAGACCTTATGGTGTAAACATGCTACATGGCTCACTTACCTGGTCTGCCGTAAGGGGATGGGCAAGGAGATGCACAGAAAGGGATCAAATGTGTTGCTTTGCTTTAGGCAGTGAGGGCAGGTCAGTGAGGACCTAGAAAAGAACCAGGTGAACTACAGTCAAATTATATATCAAAGTATATCACTACCTACACAAAAAAAAGTAGGACTGGCTTCACCTTTGTGCATCTAGGAAGATTAAGCTCATGTTTGCCCCTGGGCTCCAAAGCAGAATGTATGGAATATAGAACAACAAGATCCTGAGAAAGTATCCCTTGTCAAACTTGCAAATTGGTGTTTCCTCAGAATTAAACAGAACAGAGGTGAACCAGACTTGCCTCTCAGTAAGAATACTTAAGACTGGCCTTTCAATTTCACATGTAGAGTTCCATCACTGTGCTCAGAATGAACCTTCTACAATCCGGGGAAGGAGAACTGAGGCATACTAAAAAGATTCATACTCCATCTACTATTATGATTATTCTGAAGCCACTTTAATGTGTTTTTTCTAAATGCTCAATGTTAAAAATAGACAATTAAAAACTCTTGTATCCATAGAAAATTAATTGCAATACACAAGCGCACACAACAATTTTTGTCTGCCCACCCAACAATTAAGTAACAGCAGCTTTTACCAAAAGTATACTCATTTTCAGTGTTACTTTGCAAGAAAAATGGCAGGTTTTTCAGTTATTAGGTCAAAATATAATATACTGTACTTTAAGGATTTTATTGTGGAATTAAAACTTTCCAGTATTTTTTCTGTTTCTCACAATTAATTGCTGTGTTAATATCAAAATGTGAACTCATATCCTTCTCATGCTGCACATCATTTCTTGCTTTTCAGATACTGTCCTGGTGGTGGAGAATCGGGATTAACTATGTAACAGAGACACCATGCTTAGCTGGAGAGCTAAAAATGCCCAGACTCCTTTGTATGATAAAGACAGTACTGTATAATGCTCCTTCCTTGTATTGGGCTCAACAATCCTTATATTGTACAACCCCAGTATCGCCGGGGATGCATTCCTGGACTTTCTGCATATATGCAAAATTGTGGATAATAATGAATGCTATTTAAAAAAAAATCTGGAATGAACAATGTCTAGGGCTTCCAGCTCAAGCATACCACAGAATCATGCTGGGGAACCTAGAGATGTCTAGAGAGAACAATTTTTTTCAGACAGCAGGTAAGTGCATCCACATATAGCAGTCATACAGATACAGGGGTCATACTGTATATCAGTAAAGAATGGAATCCATGCTACTTGAATTAGTGAAGAACAGCCCTAAGTTCTCATATACAATCCTGCACAAGATCAGCCTACACAGCCTTAAATCCAATTAAACTGAATTAAACTCAAAGGCAGAGATACCTGATTATCAGGTTGTGAATCTCATCCCAAGGTTTCAAAATTGTAATTCTTTCCACATCATTATCATTCCAGTGGAGACTGTGAGGAACATTCCAACCTGCTTTTTTGTGGGTTTTTCGGGCTATGTGGCTGTGTTCTAGGCTATGGAAAATATTCCAACCTACACTCCTCATTCATTCTCACCTACCATTTCTCCTCTTTCCCTGCCCATGAGAACTGTAAATTCCTCCTCTGTCCTGAATCAGAACCCTGCAAAAGGGATCTAAAACTACAACTGCTACTAAATCAAAACCTGTGAATGAGTTAGTGAGTTGGATCATGTCATCCTATCCCAAAGGAGACTGGAATGATAATGATGTGGAAAGAATTACACCAATTCTGATCAATGGGATTTAAGCATCCTTGTGCAGGATATCATCATGGATGTGATCATCTATTAGATCTGCACCAAAAGAACAGATCTTCCAAAGTTTGGTCCTTCAGGAAGGCTGATATCAAGGAGTAAGAACAAGATAAATTGTTCCAAGTGAACACCAAGCTTCAACTATGTGTCAATCACACATCCACTGATGTACGTACAAATATTTTCATTCTTTCTTTCCCTCTTTTCTTTTCTATCCTACCTTTCTCCTACTACATGATTCAAGTTTACAACCATTTAAAAGCAAACTACAAGCTGTTTTTGTATGCCTTGAAGTCATTTTCAACAAATGGAAATTCTAAGGTGAAACTATCACAGGATTTGGCAAGATTTGTTCACAGGGGGTTGTCTTTGTCTTCCTCTTAGGAAGAATATGATGTTTTTTAAAAATCTATTAATACAACAGTTTGAACACAATTAAACCAGATGTCTAATTTAAAAAAAAAAGTTAAAAATACAATTTAAAAGCAGTTTTAAAAACACATTTACAACATAATAGAAACACAACACTCCCTATTAAGAGCTCCATCTGCCACAACATATTAAAAACAAATTGCTACTCTAAATAAAAAGGTCTTTATCTGCCAACAGAAGGAGAACATGGAGGGGGCTAGCTGGACCCCCCAAGAGAGGGAGTTCCACAACATGGGAACAGACACAGAAAAGGCTGTTGCAGTCTATTGATATTTGGAGGGTCTCATGATTTCTGCTTCTTCTATAAAGGTTTTCCTAACAAATCAAAGTAGCCCTCTATCTGAAAAGAACATCCAGTCCATAGGAAATAAGCTTATGTCCACCTCAGCAGAGAGAACTGATCAACAGAAGTGAGAGCAGCTTTTAATGAGATTGGCACACAGAAGTACTAACTGCTAATGGGTTTGTATCTAACAAGATTACCTGGAAGAGCAAAATCTTCACTTTAACATTAAAAAGAAAGTTTTTTAAAAGACAAAGACAACAAGGGAGAAAAGCAAGATAAAAGGACCAGTCTATTCCAGATAAGAAAACAATGGCTGCACCCTTAATTATACAGTGCTAACCCTAACTCTAACTGCATATTTCAGAAGCAAAAATGAATTTGGATACCTCCTTTTTAGAAACTGTGCAGCCACACACACCAACATGCAGGTGGTGCTTTTATAAGTCACCACCTTTATTACACCATGAGACCAAAAAGTACCCTTGCAGCTGCTTTTCTTTAGCACATGTTTCTTAAGCTTGTTACCAGAAATAACCTGAAAGAACTCCTTAGGACATCTATTTTTGAACATGAGCATGCCAGGTTTATAAAATAAAAAGTAGACTCTAGAATATTATTGAAATGTCCCAATGATACCCTCAACTCTCCCACCACCTGATATGGGAGGAGACGTAGAGCTTCTATGTTACAGAAGGTATATGCTGTTGCCAACACCTATGTTTTATCCTTGAGATAGTGTTTGGGTTTTGTTTTGTTTTTTACACCACCACCCTTTGAAGAAGCCCTTACTTATAACCAAGGATTGTTAAGTAGGTTATCTTAAGAAATTAGCTGTGTCACTACAGTACAGGCAATTTTTCAGGGTGCTCCAGAAGTAAAAGCTTCCTCTGAGGATCCCTTTTGATCTGGTTGACTGTTTGTAGTGTTCATGCAAGTTGTCTGTTGACTTATGGCAACCCCATGAATTTCATAGGGTTTTCTTAGGCAAGGAATACTTGTGGTTTTGCCAGTTCTTTCCTCTGAAATGTTGCCTACAGGACCTGGTATTCACTGACAGTGTCCCATCCAAGTACTAACCAGAGCTGACCTGCTAGCTTCCAAGATCAGAGACAATCTGCTGCCTTTAGGTACACCAGCTTTTTTAGCCAGAGAGGCTCTCTGAAATAATGGGTGACCTCCTAGGTGTCTCATCCTGTCTGATGGAACAGCTGGTCCTGAAATGTGTAAGCACACCCACATTAAAAAGGTATAGAATCCAAATTAGATCAGTATTCCATAGGAATTTATGACATGAAGGGAAATGGGTAGTTTAAATGGTGATTAACCCGTTAAAATCATGCAATTAAGATGAAAACATGATTAACATTTTCACAAACAAGAGCCATTTTCCCAGGAATAACCAGGGAATAACCAGTGAACCCATGAATCATTTGTTGCTGTTTATTGCCTGGTTATTCATGGGATAATGACACTTTAATCACTTTTCATCGCAATGTTATGTGAAAACCATTAGCACAACTACAGGATTATAACAGGATATTCCTGGGATAATCGCACTTTGAATGCAATGTCGTGTGAAAACGTTAATCACGAATGCACAATTTTGATGGGTTAATCACCGTTTATACTTCCAATTGTCCCTATGTGATAAACTCCACAGTAAACAGAGGGTAATCTGGACAAGGAAGTTATTGATTTTATTAGAATGACTAATATGGGAGAGAAAAAGTCTTAGATCACTTCAGTCTGTGAACAATATGGCTTACCCATAGTCTAGAAATTTAAACAGGCCTGTCTTGAGTCCTTCTAGGGTTCCCAGATCTGAGGGCCTGGCTCTTCTTCCCCAGGCCTCAGGACATGGGGAATAATCTCAGTGTGAGGGCACTGCCCTGAAAATATAAAGTTGTGCAGTTGGCCACCGTCGCTGCAGGCATGTTTGCAGTGAATCATGGAGACTCTTCCCAAGGAATCCATTGCTCTTTCTCAAAGTATCTCAAACCATTGCCAGCAACAGAGTTCACAATATGATCAGCATGAGGAAATACTTATGTGCCTCAGTATTTCCTGTATCAAGAGTCACTAAATATTGCACTACAGGATTGCTGTTTTGTGGCTTTGCATATTTTATGGTTAGTTTCCCCAGTTCTGTTCCCATTTTCTCCACCCTACCCTAAATGGCTGGAGATAAACAGTAGTACAGTTTCCTGTCTTGGTCTGAGATACTCTCAATCAGGCTTCCTTCTGAATGACATAATCTGAGAAACTGTCTTGGATGCTTCATGTTTCATATTTAATGGCATCACCAGGCCACATTTCCTATGACATCACCAGAGATGATAACTCAATTGCCATCAGCTTTAGGACAGGACAAAATAAATGTATTTCTTCACATAAGGGGAGAGTGGACAAATGACTCATTGTACCAGTGACTAAACACCAACAGAAGTATAATCTTTAATATAATCATTCTTGAATATTTACAACCTTCTAGTCACAGAGAATGGTGGACAATTTGGGCAGGGCCAGTGTCCAGCTTTTTAGTCCCAGAGGTAGCAAAGGCCCACAGAGTGACAAAAAAAATCTTTTAAAAGTTTTTTTAAAATAGAACTTTCACTTCTAATTTCAATGTATGTGGTTGTGTGTGTGTGTGTGTGTGTGTGTGTGTGTGTGGTATTTTAGAGACAGAGTGGTGTAGTGATTAGTGTTGGACTGGAACTTGGGAGAGCAAGATCCCAATCCTTACTGGGCCATGAGATTCATTAGATGATCTTAGGCCACTCTCTGTCAGATTGGCTTACCTTACAGGTCTATGAGGAGGATAAAATGGGGAAAAAGAGAGAGATCTATAGTTAGCTTTCTATATCCACAGATTCTGCATCCACAAATTTAACTGTCCATATCTTGAAAATATTTTTAAATAATCCAAAAAGCAAACCCCGATTTTATAATTTTACATAAGGGGCACCATTTTACTATACCATTGTATATAATGGGACTTGAGTATCCATAGTCCTGGAACCAAACTACAGAAGATTCCAAGGCCCACTATATTCCACTTTGAGTTCATTGAATGAAAGATGGGATATTAATGTAATGAAAAATAAACAACATAGGATATTTGCTACCATGAAATTTGTTGGTGATGGCCACAAGCTTAGATTGCTTTAAAAGATTTAGACAAATTCATGGAGAAGGATCAAGCTATCAATCACATCCATGTTTAGAGATGGAATGCCAGCTGAATATTGGATGCTGGGGTTCAATCTTCAAGAGAGAGATGTCTCGCTCAGGCCCTGTTTCCAGGGTTTCCAGAAGCACCTGACTAGCCACTGAAGAAAAGAGGATACTAGACTGAAAAGTATAATTTATGTCAAGTCTGGAAGAACTCTTTATTATATTCACAGATCACAGCACTGGGTTGTAAGAAAGCTACCAATGGCAATATCGTGGCTCCCTAGCAGGCTAAGACCACATGAAGGAGAAATTCCTTCTATTTTTGAAGAAAAATCTATTTAAACTCCATAGGGATATTATAAATATTAACTAGAAACAGAGCCCTTGTTTTTTCTCAAGTACTAAATTAAAATCAAAACAGATTCCTAGCCTTCATTTTTCTTTGTTATGTATTACAGCCAGCAAGCACCAAGCAAAGAAGTGTTGTGAGTTAATAGATCGTTTGCATATAGACAGGCTCTGACGCACAGATCTGAAGTTGGCAGATTGAAAATGAAAGCAGCCTTTTTAATAGGAATTAATGGGAAAGGGATTAATTGGGGAGAGATTTGGCATGCCAAGCATGTTTCTTCCAACCAGCATGATGGGAAAGGGGGCCTTTAAGGGGCATATGAGGTTGGCTGACATATAGAAGGCTTGTTTGGCAAATAAAGACCAAAACGCCCTTCTTCTCAAACTCTCAAAGGCCATGCAAACTGCAATTCCCACATACAGACACCATCTGAGAACAGATTTACAGCAGGCCCTAGTTTTGTACTATATGACAAAGGCGTGGGACAGACCACCCGAAAAGGGCAGCCTACCAGCGGCCTAATTCCCTCCAGAGGGAAGCCGCAGCCACCAAACCACGTGGCTTCCCTCCGGAGGAAAAAGAACCTGGAAAAAATGGGTTCTTTTAGTGCCACAGGGCAGACATAATGAGTGCTACGTAAGCGACGCGTGGTGACATGCAGACACCGCACATCTCTTACGTCACAATGGTGGCACCCATATGGACGGGACACTGCCATTATAGCACCGCCATGCCATGCTAGGGTTAGGGACCATGCAGTGGCCGCACAGTCCCTAACCCTAAAATCGGCGCATTTGGGCGGTCTGTTTCGGCCCTTAGCTACAGAGAGAGAGGGAGAGGAAGAGAAGAGCCTCCACTAAGGTTGCTAGAGTGAAAATGCATCTTTAATGTTTGTGTGGAAGAAGAAAACTTCTTTATTTAATTTATTTTAAGTATTTCTGTATCACCTCCCAACCCACAAGGGCTGTTAAAGCAATGTAAAGATAAAACAATTTTAAAAATATTAAAATACAGTGGATCCTTCGTATCAGTGGGCAGATCTGACCACTGGCAGATCACCATGCCCCTTATTATTCAATGGTGTTGCATGCACACAGATGTGCTGACACATCCAGCACGCACTGCAGCCATTGAATAATATGAGGTCCTCTACAGGGTCCCCCAGAATCAAATCCCGCCAGATAGCAAGGATCCACTGTAGTCTTTTAAAACTCCTAAAAGCAATCTAAAACAATCCTAGAATCCAGTCAGCAACTTCCAATTTAAATTCAAACATGGGGAACAGCACTGTTCTGGCTACTAGCTTTAAAAAGTTGGGGCCAGTCTAACTTCCTTGCACAGGGAGATCCAGAGTCAAGGGCCTGTTACAGTGAAAGCCCTGTTATGTGTTCACACCAACCTAACTTCATGAGGTGTTGGGACACACAACAGGGCATCCTCAAAATTTCTGGCAGTCTTATATGGGAGGAAGCGGTCTTTCAGATATCCTGGCCCCAATTTCAGTAGGTGTTGCTAATTCTGCAACCACGTAACAAGCAGCACCTACAGAAAGACCTTCTACACAACCAATGAAGGGGATAGGAGACTGTTCCTGTTTTTCTTCAGCAACCCTAGCTTCCAGCAGACTGGAAGAGGGCAAATGTTGTCCCCATCTTCAAAAAGGGGCAAAAAGAGGACCCCAACAATTATCATCCAGTTAGTCTGACATCAATACCAGGAAAGATTCTAGAGCAGATCTTTAAACAGAGAGTCCGTGAACATCTAGAAGGCAATTCCATAATCACAAAAAGTCAACACAGGTTTCAGAAAAACAAGTCATGCTAGACAAATCTTATTTCTTTTTTTGACAAAATTACCAGCTTGGTAGATGAAAGGAATGCTGTGGATATAGTATATCTTGATTTCAGTAAGGCCTTTGACAAGGTTCCCCATGACATTCTTACAAAGAAGCTTGTAAAATGAGGGCTAGACAATGTAACTGTGACATGGGTTTGTATTGGTTGTCCAACCAAACCCGAAGGGTGTTCAACAATGGTTCCGTTTCATCCTGGAAAGAAGTGACCAATGGGGTCCCACAGGCTTCTGTTCTAGGCCCAGAGCTATTCAACATCTTTATCAATGACTTGAATGACACAATTGGGAGCATACTTATCAAATTTGCAGATGGCACCAAATTAGGAGGAGTAACTAATACCCCAGAGGACAGAATCAAAATTCAAAATGACCTCAATAGAGTAGAAAGCTGGGCCAAAGCTAACAAAATGAATTACAACAGGGAGAAATGTAAGGTACTGCACTTAGGGCAGAATAATGAAATCCACAGATATGGGATGGGGGACACTTGACTGAACGAGACTACGTGGGAAAGGGATCTAGTAGATCACAAGGTGAATATGAATCAACAGTGCGATGTGGCAGCTAAAAAGGCCAATGCAATTTTAGGCTGCATCAAAAAAAAGTATAGTGTCTAGATCAAGGGAAGTAATAGTGTCACTCTATTCTGCTTTGGTCAAATGCCAGCTGGAATAGTGTGTCCAGTTCTGGGCACCACAATTCAAAAAGGACATTGAGAAACTAGAGCATGTGGTTGGTCCCCATCTTCAAAAGGTTCAAAAAGAGGACCCCACGATGTAGGGGGTCATCCAGTCTAGTCCTGGAGGGGGAGGAGGGGGAACATCACTACGAACCAGAAAGATAGTCTAGAGCAGATCATTAAACAGAAGAGTACACGTGACGGCAAATCTGAGAGGCGCAACTTAAGCCATAATCAAACAAAAAGTAGCAACACGAGGTTTCGCACGAAAAAGCAAAGTGGCATGGCTAGACAAAATCTTGAGTCAGTGACGGTTATCTTGTGAGGCAAATGTGTGTGCCGAGGGCGGGTGTAGGAGTAGATGTGGACCAGCTAATGGTGCATGGATGATATAAATGCTTATTTTTATGTATAAGTCATTGATGTTCGAGTTAGCTACTGATTGACAAGGTTCCCCATGACATTCTACAAGAGAAGCTTGTAAAATGAGGGCTAGACAATAGTAACTTGGACATGGGTTTTGGTTTGGTTGTCCACCAAACCGCGAAGGGGTTCAACAATGGTTCCGTTTCATCCTGGAAAGAAGTGACCAATGGGGTCCCACAGGCTTCTGTTACTAGGCCCAGGCTATTCAACATCTTTATCAATGACTTGAATGACACAATTGGAGCATCTTATCAAATTGTGCGGATGGCACCAAATTAGGAGGAGTAACTAATACCCGAGATAGGACAGAATCAAAATTCAAAAAATGACCTCAATATAGAAGTCTGGTGCGCAAAGCTATCACCAAATGAATACAACAGGAGAGAAATGTAAGGTACTGCACTTAGGGCAGAAAAATGAAATCCACAGATAGGATGGGACAGCTGTGACGTGAACGACACTACGTGGGAAAGGGGACTAGTAAGACTCCGGTCTGAGACTTCAACAGGCTGAGTGGCATGTGGCACGTAAAAGGCCAAGCAATTTTAGGCTGCATCAAAAAAAGTTAGTGTCTAGATCAAGGGAAGTAATATGTCACTCTATTCTTTTGGTCAATGCCAGCTGGAATAGGTGTCTCCAGTTCTGGGCACCAATTCAAAAAGGACATTGAGAAACTAGAGCATGTCCAAAGGAGTCGACTCAAATGGTGGAGATCTGGAAACCGTGTCCTTGAGGAACAAACTTAGGGAGCTGGGATGTTTAGCCTGGAGAAAAGAGTTAAGAGGTGACATGATAGCACTGTTTAAATATTTGAAGGGATGTCATATTGAGGAGGGAGCCAGCTTGTTTTCTGCTGCAGCGCAGAGATACGGACCCGGAGCAATGGATGCAAGCTACATGAAAAGAGATTCACCTCAACATTAGGAAACTCCTGACATTTAAGGGCTGTTTGACTATGGAAAACTCTTCCTTGGATGATAGTGAGTCTTGTCCTTAGAGATCTTTAAGCAGAGGCAAGATGGCCATCTGTCAGGATGGTTTTGATTTAGATTTCCTGCAGGGCAGAGGGGTTGACTG
>NC_056523.1:129172109-129215462 GCF_019175285.1 Sceloporus undulatus | reverse complement strand
GGACTGGATGGCCCTTGTGGTCTCTTCCAACTCTATGATTCTATGATTCTAAGTGTGTAGTGGGCCCTTCCCTTACATCAGCGATCCATTCCAGATCCCCCTGCATAAGGGGAAATCCGTGTATGCTTGCACCCCATTGCAAACAATGGGATGTGTGCTCACAGCTCATGCACCATTTGCTTAACTGTCATGTGACTTCCGTGTAAGCTGGAAGCTGCATATAGTGTGCCCGTGTATGGTGCGGGTGCATTGTATCTACTGTTTAGGAAGCCCTAAATGTTATGATCTTGGACATATCACACTCTCAGCCTCAGAGGATGGCAATGGCAAACCAAGAAACCTGCCAAGAAACTCCTATGATAAGTTCACCTTAGGCTAGCTGTAAGTCAGAAACTACTTGAAAGCACACAACAACAGCAACAAAAACTTTATAAAGCCAAAATTCTATACTAAGAAGAGCTAAAGTCTGCAACTGCTAGAATTTAAGTCAGTGATGGACAGCCTGCAGGTTCAGGATGGCAGAAACAGTGTGGTCCCACTTTCTTTGCTCTGGACTTGCCAACTACTGGATTCAGCTTTGCCCACCAGATACATTATCCATTTTCTTCATCCCTAATTTATACAGATTAAAAATGTGTTGTGTGAACATATTCCATTTCTGCAATTATTCAGGCTAAGCTAGCCATGTTGAATGGCAAGCAGATCCAGGACTATGAAACTCTATTCCTTGACTAGATCTCTGACAAGCACAAGTACTAACATCAAACTTCTCTCTCCCACTGTCTTCAAATACTGGAAGGCTTATAAGGTTACAGATGGCTAATAGCCACAACAGCTGTATATTACCTTTAGGTAGCAGAGGAAGCATGCCTCAGAACACCAGCAACTGGAAAACCCGAGCATGAGCTGCTGCTGTCATATCCTACTTTTGGTTTTCATACAGGCAACTGAATGGCCATTGTGTGAACAGAATGCTAGACTTGGTAATCATTTTGCTCTGATCCAACTGGATGTTTATGTTCATATGGAACACATTTGTTTTCATTTGCCTCAGAAGGTAGGAATGGGTACAAATAGCAAAGAAGGAGAGTATGACATAACAATAGGGAGAAGTTATTGAGGGTACGAGCTCTTTGACAATGAGAAAATATTTCTAGGAAGAAGATGATCTCTCTGTTGAAGGTATTAAAGAAGAGGCTAGACAATAATCAAAGAGAAATGTTGTAGTAGTCTATTTCCTACATTGGTAGGGGAATGGACTAGATGACCTCTGACATTCTTTCCAATTCTTGACTCTACAATCCCTGCCTTCTTTTCACCAGCCACTACCCAAACATTTTAAAATGTAATTATAACTAGCTTAAGGTCTACTAACTTGCTTTTGAAAATAAACCAACTAGAAGTCTCAAGAAATGTTGATTTTCAAAGTTCATGCAGTGCAATCACAAAACTGTACTGTACACAAAGCGCAGGCACAAGATCATGCACAGAGTGATTAGTGCTATTGCAATACATTTCTCTCAGTGTGTGTGTGTGTGTGTGTTTCTGTGTCTGTGTGCATGTGTGTGTGTGTGAGAGAGTACCTAGAAAATACCAAATTCATAGTCATAGAACCATAGAGTTGGATGAGACCAGAAGGGCCATCCATTCCAACCTCCTACCATGCAGGAACTCAAAACTAAAGCATCCCCAACAGATGGCCACCCAGGCTCTGTTTAAAATCCTCTGAAGAAGGAGACTCCACAAATCTCAAAGGCAGCATGTTTCAAGGTCAAATAGCTCTTACCATCAGGAAGTTCTTCCTACCTCATCGTCAAACAGACGAGTAAAGATATTTCATAATGCAACTGTGGCATACAGCAATTTTAATTTGCTATCCAGAATAGATGGTTTGTCCAAATAATGAAAGATGGGAGGTGTGGTATGGCATGCAATGCAGTGTTGGGAAGGAGCTTTATTTTCCCTTTCTGCTTTGGGTGAGGTCTCTTGTATGGACTGAAGCCGAAGAAGAAAAAGTGAATTCCCAGAGTCTATCCAAGCAAACATTCACGGATGTGTTCCTAAGCACTTGCCTTGTTCCCCACCATGCCAGCCACCTTTCAAACCGTACAATGGGTTGCCATGGAGATGACTGCAATGTCACTGCAGAGCAAGGCAGTGCAAGTCTGTCTGTCTTGGGAAGGAAAGCTGGAGACTGGGAGGCCTCCCATAAAGGAGAGGGTAAATACACCACCTCCCGGGAACAATGGAGGTGTCAACGTCCCTGGGAACACCTCTGCTGAGCTGAGTGCATGGAAAGTGAACCACTTATTAATAGTAATTAGCAAAGTGTCCATCATCATGACAGGTGATGTGTGTGTTGCATGTGTCTATGTATGCGGGGAATTAGAGAGGCGAGGAAGGAAGGAAGGAAGGAAGGAAGGAAGGAAGGAGAGACTGGTTATTATTTGGACCTCTGGAGACTGCAATCTTCTGCAGTTTCCCTTTCATTAAGGAAGAGTTGGGCCTCCTGCTGCAATGAGAGAGAGGAAAACTGATTTGCCCTCACTGGAAAAGGGTCTCCCAGTGAGGTGATTCACTTTACCTTACAGGAGTGAACGGCACTTATATTGGAGTGAACAAACTTTAAGCATCTGTTTTGTTTTTCTTTTGAAACCACACACACTACACATCATAGCCAGGGGCAAACAGTGTGATTCAGAAGGCTGCAATAATCAGAGATACATAGAACAAAGGTGTCTCTGACGGTGCAAGACTCCGCCTAGAAAATGGTTTTCAGAACTGGAACTGGAGTTTCCGCTCAAATCTTCTTTCTCTCTTGCACACACAATGCCCCCTACTTCATTCTAATGTGTATGCACAAACACACCATGCTCTGAACTTTCTGTTTCAGCCAGTTTGGCATTGCCACAAAATACAATGCATATGCATTTCAGATATTGGAAGTATAACTACATTCGGTTTGCAAGATACCAAATTACTGCTAACTTCATTTCTCCCTGTCATGCCTCCACACACACACACACCCTTAGTGTAAAGAGTAGCATTCCCTTCTTATCTATAAGCATTGTTTGAGGGCATTATTCAGGGGGATTTCTGGATACTCTGATAATTTACTTTTCAAGTATATTTAAGGTAAAAAAATGATTGCAAAGAAACTAAAAAGATGTTCCTAGTAAATTCCTCTTAAAGTAATCGGTAAAAATTAGCATGGTACATTGGGTGAAATGATCAGGTAACATCTAATATACTGCTGTTTCAATATAACACCACATGCTCTGGTTACAACAGTCTAAGTAGGGGTGGGAGAGAGATGAGACTGTTTTTTGTCACCAGTGAAGTCATGCCAGTATATCCCAAGATCTAACATCAGATCAGAATCTCTATTAGGTCTGAGCAAAGTAAAAAGATGTCCCTCTCTGAAGAGGCACAGTAGGGAGCCTCTAACAGTGATGGCATTGCTCTCTGTCCCTGGTAACCACATTCCTGCAGGCATTTAATGAAGTTGGCTTCTGTCAGCTTAGCACATACACAGACCTTTTACATCAGGGTTGTGAAACGTGAGCTGCAGGCTAAGACAATTTGTGAGGGGTCCCTCAAAGTCCACTCCCCAAAATTTTCTATCCCAATTTTCTTAGAATGAAATAAGAGAACTGCACTTCCAGGGCCATGATTCTTCTCTAAAACAACCTGTGTCCCATGTTTTATCAGAAAATTGTATGTGGGTGTGGGTGGGTGTCAAAACCTGAAATAGTCACTGCAAAGTAGTGCAAATAGTTTTTTCAAGGTTTCCCTTTTTCATTCTCTCCTTTTATGCCTTCTTCCTTTTCTCTCTCTCTCCCCTTGACAGAGGGTTGAAATGGAGGACATGCCCTGGAAAAAGAGGACATCTGGTCACCCTGACTGTAATCATTCCTTCACACATCCAGATCCTTTTTTCAGTGCACACTGAAATAACTAAGCTCTTATACCACCACATGGCCAGTCAAACAGTAGCTTAGATATGTTGAGGATGGTAGCACATGGCTAGCTGTAGCATTCCATTCTTTCTCCCAGAAGATCACTTTTTGGGCAAGCAAAAATGTCAGTTGAAGTCTAACAGGCTCATGTCTGACACCTTTTATCTTTTA
Organism: Sceloporus undulatus; assembly: GCF_019175285.1. Taxonomy (NCBI): domain Eukaryota; kingdom Metazoa; phylum Chordata; class Lepidosauria; order Squamata; family Phrynosomatidae; genus Sceloporus; species Sceloporus undulatus. The sequence continues at coordinate 129,211,332 of NC_056523.1, read as the reverse complement.
CCAAGACCCACACTGGCTCAGATTTAAAATATGATGGAAACCATCTTGGACAGGCCAGCTTGTGCTCCCAAATAACACAAGCACTAAGCAGATTTGGCAATAGAAGGTATGTTTACAGAGGAACAGAAACAGTCAGCCATGCTAAAAAGAGCACTCAGGCAGACGGAGTGGCTGACTTTGTTCCAACACCACTGGCAAGGGTAGATTGGGTGTTCCTGAAATGATACCCACAGCCAACTACAAGAGGCTCAAAGTTTTCTGGCACAGGAAGTCGAGTTCACGTGAGGTTCTCTTCTACTATATGCCTCTGACGATTCCTTACACACTTATTTTACTTAGTTGTCTTCCTGCCTACACAGCACAGCCCTCTAAACACAAGCTGGAGAGGTCCCCATGCAACAGAATAAATTTAACTACACAATCTCTAAGCCACTTACTCTCCTCAACCCAGTCTGACATGCCCCAGCCCTTAAGACAAGAGCCTTTTTGGTTAACAGCTGTCAGTTTCATTCTGGCTCCATAAGTGTCATTGCCTTCACCTGGTTGCACATGGCACAGAGGCAAGCCTACTGCATCTCACCACTCTGGTTGCATGAGGCTTCTGCCAGTTGGAATCTGTGACTGTCTTACTGGGCTCTATTAAAGCACACCTCAGCTCAAAGCAGTGTGATGAGCCCTTCCAAAACCCTCACCGGCATGCTGGTTCTTTCAAGTCAACTCCTCCTCAAAACTAGAGGCCTTTTAATCTCCCCTGGAAATGCTCCTTTCATTTTCATCACAGGCACTCTCCTCATTTGCATTCATGATGCAGCAGAAGCATCTTGGCAAGCTCATGGGTTCTCCTCTTTTCATGGTATATTTTGCTAATGGCAAGCTTGTGGGTTTTCTTTTTTTTCACACCCAGATCTTGTAGTAACGAAATGGAAGGACATTCTGTTACCTGTGACATGTCCCACCTATCATGAATGGATCAGAATAAATGGGTGTTTCTCAATAGGCATTACTTTGATGCAACAAAGAATAGGGCATACATACACTATTAACAACCTGGACTAGGGGAATCCCTGGTTTCTCAGATGGAAGGTGCCTGCATAGCCTCTGCTGGGCAGCAAAGTGAAGTGAGACAGAGAACTGAAAGAGCAACTGAAACTAGAACAAACCTTATCAATGTGCTGCCGTACAAGTTTTGGGATTTCACTTTTAGGAATGGACAATTACAGTGGCATCAATGGGCACGTACAGGGGTACAAACTGCAGATGATATCCCAGAGGAGGAGTTACACTCATCAGGCCCTCCTCCTGCTGTAGCAGAGGGGCAAACACCCCCCTCATGGTTTCACTGCCACCCTGGCCCTCCCCCCAAGGAGGGAGCCACGGTGGCAGCAAGGAGTAGGTGCACCCCTCACGGCGGCAGAGGGCATCAGGTGAGCAAGAAAATGGGAGGGAAGGATGGGGCAGGCCATGTCAAGGGTTAATAGCTGACAAGAAATGTTTAGATGTGTGGTGGCCATGAGCAATTAGCAGCCAGCATCCGTTGCAACTGTGTGACATGGCAACACAGAGTGTACAAGGTCATTCTACTGCCAGAGTGGAGGAAGCCTGTAAGATAAACATGTGTCTGCTTAGACAAGGGACAGTTTTCTGAGTGGCACAGGAAACATGTAACAGCCATGAACGGAAGAGGCTAGGTTTTAGGACCGCATGGCATTTGGGCTATATAAACTCAGAGGCTTCCGGGAATTGTTGTTGGGTTTGTGAGAAGGAGTTGGATGTTAGTTTTGTATTGGATAGTAAAAGTCGTGTTGGATAATTGGTTTGCACTTGTAAATAAAGATAAGCACTTTCGGGAGCTCTGCTTGTCTGTCGTTAATCATCAGAAGCCTGGTGAGAGCTGGACAGCTCCCGGTGACCTGCAATCCATCATTCTGGAAGACAACCATCCGCTGCTACCTTTGCTGCTGAGAGCTGAGAACACGCTTCCAAGATACGTCAGTTTACTCTGCTATATCCTGACAGGCCACTGCCACCACCCCAAGCAGCCCACAGACCAAGTGTCACCAAGCCTGAAGTTACTGGACAATAGTGATCAACATTAGCATATTTGTTCATACTGGGACAGAAAGAATTTGGTATTTAAAAAACCTATAAGTAGGAAAAACGAAAACTGGAAGATTCATCCCAGGATGGCTGATAGATCCATTGCCACAGAGCAGCAAATCTATTTTTGGTTTTGTAGTTGCTCTGAGTTGAACAGGAGCTCTGCAGCCACTAGATTCTACCTCAAGAGAAACTCAGAACCAGGATCGCTCCCATACAGCATGAGCAGATGGAGAAGGAGCACCCATAAAGCTGAAATGGGTCCATCACCCCCATGGCCCATCACTGATTCATCCATTCAGGTCCCAGAATGTGAGTGCTTCATTCTTAAAGGCCTGGGTTTGAATTCCTATCTATTCAGCTACATCAGTCCTGAATTAGGTTTTCCACCTCTTCTTTTCCAAGTAAGTTCCTCGTCTTTAACAGTTTTATAGAAGATAAGCACAACATGGTCTTCTCCATATTGGGAAAACTGTAGTGACTGAATCTGATAGAGGAATTTCATTTCCATTTGTTTTTAAAAACTTACCAGACTTCACAAATATCTTCACAATGGAAACAACATGTGATTTTAAAACGTGAATGTAATAGGGGATACAAACCGCCGCCGGTTAGTCCGCGGGGGAGCCGGAGCCTCCACACGGTGCGGATCCCCTGCGGACCGAAAAAGAAGCTCCAAAATGGAGCTTCTTTTTCGCGTTTGCGACGTAGCGAGGCGCCAGGGGGCACTCGCTACGTCACAAAGGACATGACGCGTACGGACCTCAGCGTCCGATAACGCAAAATGGGCCCGGCCATGTAGAAGGGCCAGCGGAATCTTGTACGGACGGAGTCCGTATTAGGCCCAGGGGTTCTAGAAGAGACGCCCCTTTTTTTAAATAGGACGTCCTCCGACGTCCCAAATGCCGTTTGTAACCGGCCAAGATAAAGTTAAACTGTTCAATTTCTCCATCCTTATTTTTTAAAGAAGTTTCAATATTTTTAAACTTCATATCCAGGATATGAAGAATCTGAAATATATCCTTGTTATTTCAACAGGATCAGAGCTAGGATGGCTGCAAACCCCTTTTATGGAGGACTGTCCTTCATTGAAAGTATTCTGTATTCAAGAGCTGCCCAGTCCAAGTCTAAGATCAACAATCACAAAGAGGAAGATGAAGGACTTTGGTACTACCCATCCACAGTTTATCAGCTGGAAGGAGATTCAACAGGCAGGCAGCTGGACTAGCCACAGCTTTCTCCACTTCATTGAGATGTATACACATTACTGTAATATTTGAATAATAATAAATCATTCTTCTAATTTACATTGGTACAGATCAATCAACACTTGCAATTTCATGGTGAACTACGGGCAAGGTCTTCCTTTCTGGAGGAAAGGGCATGCCCTCCTTTTCGATGAATGTGTAAGTGGTCACACAATCAGGACACAAATGAAAATCTGGGTGACCCTGGGTGCAGTTTTGAGAGCACTTTTTGCAAACACTTCTGAATCTTCTCCTTTGCTGTCATTTCACTTTTCTTGTACAAAACTTCCATTGCCCTGGAGATAGGTGGAGGGAAAGGTGGAGGACACAAGGTTTTGCTCCCACTCCATTCCGATCCATGGAGCACAAACTGTGGTAACCTGATAGTCTTGTTTTGCTTCTCGGCTGCCTTCCCTGCGTCTTTCTCTGGGCCTGGAGCATGGGGTTCACCCAATTCATTACACAGAGAAGAGCCATGTGGGTGAGAACAGAAGCATAGTTGAGCAGAGGCAAGGAACAGCACTGAAGCCTTATCTCTGAGAACAGCCTCACACTGGGTCAACTTACTGTACTCCAGCCTTTCATCCCACCATCAAAAATGGTGAGCCTGGTGGTCCACTGGTTACATGCCGGTACTTGCAGCCATCAACGTCACAAGGCTGTGAGTTCGATCCTGGGAAGGACTCCAGGGTTGACTCAGCCTGACAATCCTTCCTGAGCTCACTAAAATGAATACCCAGCTTGTTGGGGCCAATTAGCTTACACACTGTAAACAGCTTAGCAAGTGCTTAAGTGCACTGATAAGCAGTATAGAAATGTATTTGCTACTGCTTGCTAAAAATGCAAAGCAGCACTGACTGTAGCAGGAGCCACATAAATGTGGCATGTATGCTAAGGGAAGGACTCACTGAAGTCATGGTGCACCCAGATCAGTATAACAGAGGAATTAGAGTGTGCTTCATCTGCACTATGGCAACAGCACAAAGATATCCCTGGCTACACAAGGGGGACAAAGCCAAACAAGCATTTCATTATTCCCTTCTGCAATTTCTTATACTATTTTGAGTGATTTAAAGAAATTGGTGAGAAAGTCAGGGCAGTGTGATGATTTGAGCGTTGGATAGACACTGGAAGATAAGGGTTTGAATCCTTGTTCAGCTGTGGAAACCTACAGGATGGACCTGAGCAAATCATACCCTCTCAGACTCAGGGCCCATTCACATTACAAAAAAAATTGGTTCTGAAACCGATTCAATCACGTGAAGTTCCTACTCACCCCGAATCTCACACAAGCGAATCCGGGGCTTGCACACCCGTTCTGTTGTTAAATGGCCCCTAGCGCGGGGTCTTTTGAAATCGGCGCATTACCGTTTCTTTTTAAAAACCCGGGTCCTGGGAATGAGAAACTTTGGCCTCGATCACGATCGAGGCAAATTGAGGGAGGGATTTAGGTCAGAGGGTGGGCAAAGGGCAAGGCATTTCCTCCCCTCATCGGAGGGGAGGGGAGGAGAGAGCCTGGGCAGAAGGGAGCAAGGAAGGCATTCTTTAGAGCCTCTTTTCCCTGCATCCCCTGCCCAAAGCCCTCTGTCGATGGGCATTCCTTCCCTGCAGGAGGAAAAAAACAGGTCATGAACGGAGCTCATGTCAGGCAAAACCCCCCCCTTTTCAAATTCAAACAATTTTTTTGAGCGAACAGGCGCATTGTTATATTCCAGAATGTAGGTTTCATTTTTAATAACATTTTTTTGAGCGAACATGCGCATGGTTTATATTCCAGAGGCAGATGGAGCCAGGCGTGCACTTGGATATCCTTGGATATCCTTGCTTTCTGCAGAGGGAGAAGCTATAAATGTTGCAAACAATCAATGTTACATTTTTACCAATTTTTTTGAGCAAATATGCGAATGATTTGTCTTCTTGAGCAGATACAGCAAGGGAAGCAAAGGGAAAGCTAATGTTGCTTTAAAAGCATAAAAAAAATGCATGCCAATCCCATCCTCGGCCTGGGCAGGGGCAGATCTGACCCAAAAGCCCACAGGTTTATAAAAAAAAAGAGAGAGAGAGAGAGAGGCATCTCTCTCCCTGCTCTTCAGCCGCTGAAACCCCTGCCGGCCTTTAAAAAAGGAGGACACTTTCCCCGATGCCCTGCAAACGTCACCATGACGATAGCTTGATTGGCAGCGGCACCTCCGCCAGCAGACACAGAATGCATTCGATTTCTGTACAAATGCATTCGATTTCAATTTGTAGTGGGCACTTGCTAACGGAGCGATTTCGGGGAGGGGCATCCGGATAATCCCAGTTCCCTCCATGTCTTTTAGGCCAGTATGAAGGGGGCCTAAGAGGAAGGCAATGGCCAACCACCTTACCATAAAAACCCATGACAGAGTACCTTAAGTCAAAAATGACTTAAAGGAACAAAACATGAACAGGATCCGAAGTGGGTCACACCTAAGAAGATGAACAGCACTATGTTGCACCTAAGGAAAATATCAGTGCTACTTGCAGCTGCATTGGCATAAAGGTAATACTTCGATCAAATATAAGTCCTGAATTTTTAGAAGCCCAGAGGAAAACAGAAGGAGAGAACTATAACTTGGTAGGGCAGGATATGTGCAGGTCTGGTTCTGTATCAGATGGGTAGAGCACCCAGCTTGTCTCCAAAACCAGCATACTGGTACAATCGTGTATGTCCTTGTTGTGATTACAGGCAACTAACAAAATCTCCACAGCATTGTGTGGCAAGGAGGTGAGGTGAGCTCTGCTTACATCTGGGGCAGAATTATTGCCTTCATGTATTTCCTGCAATTATACCAAACACCTATGCTCGGTTCCAAGAGTTTGGTGGCATCTTAAAAGACTAATTAACTTATTAAAGCATAAGCCTTAATAGACATCGTACATTTCCTTACATGCATTCATTATTACCACATATAGAATTAGTTGTACATGTTTAAGTAGGTAGGCTATCTGTAAACAGCAGGAACAGAGGAAAATAAGGTAGAAGAAATACTGGCCTGTTACAGACACCAAAATAAAGCTGCTTTGAGTCACAGTGGAGGTATGGTGTTTCAATGATGCATGTGTCCTAAGATCCAGAAGTTGCACCAAAGCCACGCTCCAGCCCTAAGGACTGGAGCATGGCTTGGTTTGGCTTCTGGACTATTAGGACGCATGCATCATTGAAACACCATACCCCACTGTGACCTCGAAGCATCTTTATTTTGGCTGTCTGTAACAGGCCACTGGGACTGTTAATTATCTGAACAGAGGCAGTGTTTGTGTAGTAAACCGTCATTTTTGTACTCATGAACTTATGGCATGTGTAGAGTGTGTGATAGGAAGCTGTTGTCCTTATTCTAGCTACAGAAGACAACCTCTTGGAGGATTCCATACCATAAAAGTGTTACCTATCTAGGGCAGAACTGGATGTAGTTCCAGGCTTCATTTGGTGCCAAGCCTTCATTTGGTGCCCAGAAATGACACATCTTACTTGTATGAGATAACTTTTATTGTGGTAAATGGTTCAACAGATGGTATACAGCAGGGAAACATCCAAGCCCTTCTGCTGATGGAGTCCAGCAAATGGAGAATTAAACAACTAATTCTACCCAGACTATCTCTAGCTAGCAATCCAATTTCCATGATCGAGGCTACATGGGGAGCCCCTGACTGAGGTGTACCTTCCCCTGGATGACACTGATGAACTCCCAAGAGTTATAAAATAGAGAAGCAAACAAAGAAAATGAAGTGCACAAGCATGACCCCCTCCCTCCTTTCATAGCTATGAGAACTAGGCAGGCAGATTAGTAACAGAACAAAATCCACTCCCACATTCTCAGCCTTCATAACTTTTCCTAGCCTCAAATTGTCAAGCTAAAACAAAAAAGTACTAAGGAAGTCATCTGATACAAATTAACCATTTCTATAACATTGATAGCTATTAATGTTTTGCCATGCTGCTAAGGACTCTAAAACACATCAGCCTAGTGGCAGAGGCACATCTCATAGGTTACTCTGGACTCTGGCCTGCCTGCAGCATCTACTGACTGCTCTCTGCCTTTAAGGTAGGTGCTGTTTGAACCAGTTTGAGCCAGCTTTCACCTTAAGCCTTGAGGAGAGGCGGGAGATGATCATTATCATTATCATTATTATTATTTCAATACCTGTATTGTGCCTGGAAATGGTTTCTGCACAAGCTCTGGCCCTGGAAGGCTGGATAACTGCCTGGGCACTCCCAACACTGCCACTCTCTTCCAATCCAGGCAGAAGCTGGTGGAGAAAACAGACATACACGGATCACATGGGGAGCCACCTGTCAGTGAAACACCTCTTCTCCAACTGCTTGGCTGAATATCACCAACTCCACTTCTACCTTATTTGTGATGCTTTTAACGTGAGCCCTTTCCATTTCAGTGTTCCAACTCTCACATCATTTCTCTCAGTTTCTCACACCCCCACTCCCTCCCAATCAGGGGGAAAAATCTTAGGTAAAAGGTGGAGAGAGGGTTATTTAGCTAGCAATGTTTGCAAACTGATTATTTAAAAAATAGAATCCTGCTTTGTTTGGGTACCCCCCTCCCCCCGAAACATGCCCCCCCCCACTCAATAAAACTGCTTGGATGGTAAAATCAAAATTACCAGTTTCAAAGTAAAATAAATAAATTAAATAAAACTTTTATTTATTCCTGCTTTTCTGTTACAAGACATCAAAGCGGCTCACAACATATAAATATCCACATTTACAAAATTAGTTACAATTAAAATATCTATTAAAAACACACAAAAAATATGAGGACAGAGTGATGAGCTGAACATGATGTGGGGGGCAGTCATTTCGTGGCCGGGTACTTTTATTCAGGAAAGGCCTGCCGGAAGAGATCCGTCTTGACAGCTTTTTAAGCTGTCTAAGCTGGCAATTGACGGATCTCGTGCTGGCAGACCGTTCCATAGTTTGGGAGCAATTGCAGAGAAGGCCCTCTGGGAGGTACAGTTAGTCTGGTTTTTAAAGGCTGCAATGATTCCTCTCCAGAGGACCTGAGGGTGCGGGCGGATTATATGGAACAGGTGATCCCTCAAATAGGTTGGACTCAAGCATGTAGGGCTTTAAAAGTTTATAACCAACACCTTGTACTGTGCCCGGAAACTAATAGGCAGCCAGTGAAGAGATTTTAAGATGGGTGTAATTCGGCTCATCCTAGTTTTTCCAGCGGCCAGCCTAGCTGCCATATTTTGCACTAGTTGAAGTTTCCAGACTAGGCACAAGGGTAGCCCCATGTAGAGCGCGTTACAAAAACAAGTCGTGAGGTTACCAGTGAATGTACAACAGTTTCTAGGTCCTTTACTTCCAGGAAAGTGTTTTAGGAATCTCTCTCCTTCATTCCCACTCCAATCAAATCAGAAATAAACAGGCTGGGCTAATGTCTGCTAGTCACAGAAAAGACCTGTGTCACCAGCTGACACTGCATGGTGTTTCCAGATGATGCTTTTTATGTACAATTGGCCTGCCTCATTCACAGATTATTATGTCCTGGCAACATGTCTGTAAGACTCTTGTGTGTTTCTCACAATTTCCTTTTTTTACTGATCGTACCAGCATCCATCTATTGGAAACACCCCTAGCAAGTCTCTTTAAAACTACTAGCTGCCCAAATACCCTTAAAGCACCAGACCCTATCTGATCTTGGAAGGTAAGCAAGGCCATGCCTGGTTAGTACTTGTATGGAAGACTGCCAATGAATACCAGATGCTGTGGGCTATGTTTCAGAGGAAGGAGCTGGAAACCCACCTCTGAGTATCCTTTGCCTCAAAAATCCTATGAAATTCATGGGGCCACCATATGTCAACAGGTGACTTTAAGGCACAAGCAACACAACACACATATGCCTGGCGCAGAGAGCTACTATTCAATACTAACAAATCTAAGCACATCATTCTTGCATCTTCCAGATCCACTGACAGGGCACTGGCCTTACACAGAGTAAGCTCATTGTTTAGCTAGACCAATACTGTCATCATTAACTGGCAGTATCTTCCCAGGTTAACAGTTAAAGACTCTTTCCAGCCCACATACAGTAAGTGTCAAGTGTCAAATCTGAGGCCTTCCATATGTAAAGCACATGCTCTGGCCCCATCTGATCTATGAAGTCTGAAGAGATAGTTACAGACATATCTTTGTTTAAAATAAATTTTCTAACCCATTTCCTGGACCTCAAAAAAGGAAGAATGCCTTTCTGACTACCTGCCAGTCACAGGATTATTTAAAATGTGTTTACCAGGGATGCTTGAGCATCCTGGCTAACCACCAAAAAATCAGTGGATTAGAATGCCTGTATTTCTTCCTCTGTTACTTTTCTCTCTTCTTGGACGACCAAGGATGTCATATTCTAGATCTTCCCTAAATGACCCCTATGTGTTACTGCCATTTTCCTCCAAGCGGTGAATAAATGTTAGAGACTACAAATCTCAGAATTCCCTAGGCAGCATAATCCTTGGGGATTCTGGCTGTTACAATTTAAAATAAAAATGCAAGGATGGGAAAGCAAGATTCTTAGTGTTTGTTCTATTTTCAAAGTTCCTGTGTGCTCCCCCTGTTTCCTTACTGAATCTCTTTTTGCAGACACCATCCTTTCAATTTGGACCTGAGGTGTGAGAGAAGTTTTTTCTGGCAAAACCAGGACAGATCTCCTCCCACCTGCCAAACTGCTTGATGTTATTCTACTACTTCGCCTAGGGGAAGGTAAGAGCTCTTCTTGCCAGGATTGATGGGGGAGATCTATCTAGCTCTTGCCTCTCCCTGACAGCTAACTCCCCGGGAGCTGTGCACTTCTTCTCTTGGCCAGTTAAAAGAAAAAAGTAGAAGTACAACTGAACACAAAAGTTAGAAACATATAAGCCATTGTATTCCCTATTAACATGTAAGAATGCGAGAGATGGACAGTTAAGACACAAAATAGGAAGAAAATAAATTCATTTGAAATGTGGTGCTGGAGAAGGTTTGCTGAGGATAACAGGGACAGCAAGAAGTCAAACAAATGGGTGCTAGAAACAGATCAAACCAGAAACTCTCTGGAAGCCAGGATGGCTAGATTAAGGCCATCGTACTTTGGCCACATCATGAGAAGGCATGACTCATTGTGCAAAAACAATAAGATTAGGAAAGGTGGAGTTAAAGCAGAAAGAGAGAAGACTGCATGTTAGATGGATGGTCTCTAGAGGTCAGAAGTATGCATCTGCAGGAACTGAGCAGAGCAATGGAGGACAGGGATCTTAGAAATATCTCATTGCGGGTCGCCATGGGTCAGATCAATCAAGGGTGGATAACAATAACAAGAGGGTGGATTGCAGAAGTCTGTGGACCACACAGAAGCATTAATTTGTCTCACAAAGCAATTGTGGCCTGGTTTTATGTGTGTTCATAAGACCAGACAATTCTGTTGCAGATAGTGTAGCTGGAAAAGGAATTAAAAATCAGATAACAGAACAAACTACTCTTCCTTGGATTCAGAAGAGAGACTTAGCCTAGATTCTTTCTTCCCTGCAGAATGAAGAACATGGCCAGGATGAGACCAATCTGGCCAACCTCTGTCAAGGACCATTAGAGGACTCCACTGCTCCGTAGCTAAGGCCATCTCAATTCTGCATATACTTCCTGCTCTATTTTGAAGAGATAACATAAGTAACTGGACATCCCTGTCTAGGTTTTTTTCATGCTGTGGCCACCATCACCATAACCTGCATACAAGTGTGGGGTGGCTGTCCACCTAATGTGACAAGGTGAATTGACCAAAATGAAAGTGCCACTACAATGGGTCCTTTCACAAGGCTCAATGATAGTATATGACTCCATTTCAACTGCCATGGCAACATCCATGGAATTCTGGGGTGGGCAGTTTAGGGAGGGACCTTCAGAATCCTCAGCAGGGAGCTCCTCTGGTGCCCTCCAACTGAACTGCAAACCCAGGAGTCCTAAGATGATGCCCGGATTCCTTAAGATGCTGCCGAACTGCAAACCCCAGGATTCCTTAAGATGCAGAATCACAGTCTAAAACTGTGTAGGTGAATGAGCCTTCTGGGGAAAAAACGGCTATGCTGAAATGTTAAATTCAATGCACTGGTACATGTGACCAACAGCTGCTACTCTGCAAAGTTGTGTAGTTATTTTACACATCATATGTCAAGTAATATACACTCACCAGCATCCAAACAGGGGATGGTGAATTCATGCTGACACTAAAGACTGAGGTACCCCATCCCCCTTCTCAACATTTAATTTGCATGCAAAGCAATGCTGAATAGGATTGCTCTCCGCATTATGCATGAACTGGGCCTTAGTAACCTTATGAATCAGAATCAAGAGCAACCCTGGCCATACCATGCCCTTCAGTTAGGACAAAGAAGATTAACGTTTTAATGGATTTCTCAATGTAGTGGAATGGAAGAAAAAAATTTAGGGTGCCATTAATCAACTATTGCCATGTCTGGAAAAGTGCTTTTTCCGCTATCAAAAAAGCAAAGAGGTAGATATATCGTAATATACAATAAGAACAAACAGAATAAGGGCAACCACTCACTGACACGATAAGCAAGCAGGTATTTCTTTCTCTAACATGGAAATTACATGGATACTCTAAATATAGGGGCACAGTGGTTAAAAAAAACCCTACCTGCTAATAAAATTATATGTGAATTTTATTTCTATCACAACAGCATTTTGGATATATATAGTTCTTTCCCACACCTAGGTAAACATATATGGGGGGGCATGTATAAGTCTATTCAGATCCTAATCAGTAATTAAATAGCTCAGAACTGATCTTCTAAATCTGGGGCACAGACATGGAAGCAGACTATTCATTCTGACTACAACCTGGATTAAATATAAAAGTGTCAGTGGCCAAAACATTTATCCATGTAAACGTTTCATGTAACCGGCGGTCTCATTTCAACGCTCTTATCTCATGCATTGGCCCATACAAGCAGAGCTCGAGCAAGATACCATTGGTGCATTAACAGTAGGCACATATGGGCTGGTGCACATGACAGCATTTAAGTGAAGACAGCAACTACTAGAATGCTTAGACAAGTACGTGTTTTGCCACTGGCCACTTTAACAGTTAATTCCAGCCTCAACCAGGCCTGCATTCAACTTATGACAACTAACTTGAATGGAACAAGTTACTTTAGCACTGGAGAGTACACAACCCACTTAGAAAAGGTTGACCAATGAAAAACATGACCTCAGTACAGCACTCCTCAGTAGTCCTGGCCCTAAGAAAGAAGAGTGTGAGAGAGAATGTGGGAATCTTCAAGTATTCTGAGTGCTTGGAAAGAATTTGAAAGTGTGTTGTTATAGGATGAAAGTTTACATAGGCTGCAGAAATAATCTGCACTGCAGAATAAATTCTGTACTGCAGAAATAATCCAGTTTAACATCACTTTAACTGCCTTAGCACAATGCTATGGAATTTTCAGAACTGCAGTTTTGTGAGACATTAAGCCTTCTCTGTCAGAGAGCTCTGGTGCCACAACAAACAATAATTCCCAGAATTCCATAGCATTGAGACATGGCAGTTAAAGCAGTGTCAAACTGGATTATTTATACAGTGCAGATGCAGCCATACAGCTGTCTTTCACTGTATACAAGAAAATTCTCCAGTTAAAAGGGCCTCAGAAAGTAGAATTTAGAGAGACCTTTGCTTGATGACCTGGGGAGTCCACAGTAGAACAAATATATGGAGAAATAATTTGACTTAGTCAAAGTCAACTTTCTATGTTTCTACCAAAAAGGTGTATGACGAACTAAACAAAGGGAGTTCTGGATGGGTACTGTGTTTATGCAAATGAAAGAAAGAAATACTGAGCACTCATTCACCTAACCCTTTAAACAGAAAAAGGAAATGATAGAGTTCATTGGTTTTCTCAGACAATGGAACCATTGTGAGTACAGGCAGTTTCATGAGGGTCAGCATAATGAGCAAATGGGTATATGATAGTGAAATGAACTGTTCTAGGCACTAGATGTACAAAAAGTAACAGAATTGTCTCAGGGGCAGCATGAACCTACCGTAAACGATTTCTTCTTCCCCAGTACTAAAAGTGAGTAAGGATCACAGTGAGTTTGTTACAATGGATTACAATTGATTCCCATGCAGATAGCATGGGAATCAAACTAACAAATGCATTATTCTTGGTTGTGTTTCACTGACTTCTGACTCTTCACAAACAATAGCCCAACATTACACCACTCTACAAGTTACTATGGCTGTCAGACTTCAATCTTCCTATACAAAATAATTCATTATAGCTGAAACTGCATAACACGGAGACATATATATGTTTCTCCTAATAATTATTTGCTTGCTTATTTGCTTGCTGGGAGGCAAAAGCAGCCACAAGGCACTACAAGGAATTGGGAGTGGGGGGATGGAGTCCTGCCCATGTTTCTACTCCAGATCATACCTTCCTTCACTGGCTCCAAAGACGGAGGGAGAGAATGAGGGGGGGGGGAGAGAAAGAAAGAGAGAGAGAGAGAGAGAGAGAGAGAGAGAGAGAGAAGAGAACATTGTTTAATTAGCAAGAGCTCCAGTTCTGTCATGCCTTGGATACAATTAATTTGACTGATTCAGACCTTTGTTGTAATTGACCTCAGACTGGGAATGGTCTATGCATGTAAAAACTATATTTTCTGCTTCAAAATGGAGCAACGGTCTACTGACACAAACAAAAAAGACAGAGGGGGTGAACCACACCCACACAGATGGCACAGAAAGAAAATAAGGCATTGGGTAGGTTGTGGGATGAGCATTGTGCCCCACACACTCACATATTTTCCCAGACTGGACAGAACAGAATACGTAAGTCTGTGTTCACATAAAATCACCAGAGCAGTAGCCTATAAACCGTTGTTCAATAGCTATAGAGGTATACCACAGTTAACCAAGCAGATGAGTTCCTAGGCATTCCTTTTTCAACAGAAAATATGATACCAGAGGTAGAAATAGCATGGAAAGAATGGGGATAGGTTCCATACTGCACATAAAAGAAGCAGTTCAATATTTTTCAAAAACCTTTTTATTCAAAGTTAACAACAGACATATGTGAAATGAAGAAGCCAAGTGAGATAAGCCTAGCATAAATAAATAAAAATATTCTAAACCTTTTACAGCCCACTTGAAGACTTCTTGAAAAATTCATTGAGGAACAACTTTTTCTTTCACTAGCATTTACTTTTCTTATGATTTCCACTTTCCTGGCCAAATATATAGCTCTATGCTTTTTTAACATGCTTGGAATAGCTGACGAGGCAAGTTTATCGGCCTCCCTCCTTACTCTCTGTTTTGCTGTTCATGCATCTCCAGTAAGGGATTTTGGAGGCAGATGTTGTTTACCCTGCCTGTAGTAGGCAGACACACACAGCTACACTAGGAATAGCTAGGATACAATCCCATTCTTTCCCAGCTCAGGCTTTATTGCATTGTTTACTACACAGGTGTTGCTGCAACCCAGCACTGAAAGTGTACATTTCTCCAGCCCTCCAGCATCCCAGTGCCACCCAATGACAAAAAACATCCATGTAAAAGGACTTTGCCAATAAGAGCAACCACACGGGCGCAGCAACAATCCTCTCCAAAAAGGAGCTGTTACACGCCACCACCAAGGCGCCATTAGTGCCCTGGAGTGGCATGGTGACATCTCTTGTGCGCCATGCCATTTAGATGCGGCGCACAAGGCATGTCATCGACACACTGCCATCTGAACAAGCGCGCTCCCAAAATGGTGCCAGGAGAGCAGACACTCCACTCTTCCAAGCCCTAATTTTGGCCCCAGACTGCCACAAAGCAGCAGTCTGTACTGGGCCTTTGTTAACTGAGGTATGCCTGTAGTAAGCACCAGTGGCATCCCTACCCCTGGTGTCACTCAGTGCAGGAGGGCTGCAGTGGGCAAAAGGGTGCACTTGCCTCTTCTCCTTTGCCATAGTGGCAGTGGCCTCCTCCTGAGGAGTCTACCCCCACAGCGAAAGTCACCCTTTCTAACCCCCCTCCCCTGGGAGGAGGGCCCAACCTGATGTCACCCCTCTTCTTCTTCTTTTTCTTCTTCTTGGCTGTTGGCTGGTCTTTTGCTGTTCAGGAGGAACACAAGTTATCTGTGTATGTATAGATGTACCTTCACATTGTCTCTTGAATTATGGCAACCCCATGAATTTCCTAGGGTTTCCAGTGCTCTAATTCAGTGTGGCTCTTGAGGCCATTTTCGTGGTCCTCGGCGGTAATATATGTATTATTGCCTTCCAAAGTAAAACAGTTTTTAGCTCCAGAATGTCCCCATATGTACTCTAGAAGGTGCATTTCCACCATTTTTAGAAGCCCTTTGCCACCACCAGCCCAAGGTAAAAAAAAAGTTTTTGAAAGAATTTTTGGCTGTGAAATGCTCCCAAGTGTCCACTTGTGGGGTGCATTTCCGCCACATTTTACAGGCCTTTGGGGCCAATTTGCACCCCAAAATGGCTTTTTTTTTTTAAAAAAAAATTCTAATACCAGGAGGTTTGGAGGTGTTAAGAAGCAAGAAAATTTGGGTTATTGGGGGGGGGGGGGGGCTGGTGAGAGGTGCATCCCTCTAAAGCCACCTAGGGAGTCCCTTAGCCTTCCACATTTGCCCATCCCATCCCATACAATGATACCAGAATTAATGTGTCTGGTTTAAATATTATATTTAAATGCATTTAAAATGTTATATGGAAATTATTTTATTGCAACATTTATAATAACGTAAAGAGAACAGCCTTATATTTAACAAAAATGATTTCACCTAATAGAACACTATTTTTAAGTATGTAGAGAAATTTTGTAGCACCTTTGAGACTAAATGAAAAAAAGAAGTTGACAGCATGAGCTTTCGTAGACTTCAGTCTACTTCCTCAGATGCAATTTTTAAGGTCACATATGAAGGCACACAACAAAAACGAACCTAAAGAAAGCTGGATGTGAGCTATCTTATATCAACAATTTAACTTTCTTTTGTTGAGGTAATACTGCAGTACCTTCAGCTTTACTCGCTCACCCTCTCTGTGCTACTTATCAATTTCATTGCAAGCTAGGGGGGAAATGATTCAGTACTACTAGCTGAACATTTTATCACACTAAAAGATTATGTCAATTTGGGAGCACAGGTAACTTATCCCATTTTATCGTGACTATTTGGAATTTGCAAAACCACCTCTGGGGATTCCTTGACTAAGAAAACCCTATGAAATTCAAAGGGTACCATAGGTCAACAGATGACTTGGAGGCACACACACACACACACACACACTTGTACTTGTGACTGATTGAGAAGTGAGAGATTTTGTGAAACAGAAACAAGCTTAACAGTACATTCATTTGTTATTGTATTCCTCTGAGTGCTAGGGATTGTCAATGCTTGTCTTCTTAGAAGAATAATTACATCTTCACATCCTATACCCAAGCCATTTAATGTTACTGAGCAGTATAACAGCCCAGGTAATTATGGATAAATAAAAAGGACATGGAAATTTTTTGCATGGAAAAATACAGCATCAAGAAATTTTCTGCCCCACCTGTCTGCATATAACCAACACTTATGAAGTTTCCTACTTTCTTAAAGGGGAATTAAAACCCATGACTTGTGCTGAACAATATCTAGAAGCTAGTGTAAGAAAATGAACCTAGAATGTTGATTTGAATATTGGACCAGGACTCTGGGAGACCAGGGTTCAAATCTCAGCTCACGTATGGAAAACTACTGGCAAATCACTCTCTCTAACCCTCAGAGGATGGCAATGGCAAACCCTTCTGAACAATCTTGCCAGGAAAACACAGCAACAGATTTGCCTTAGGATCACAGTAAGTCAGAAACATCTTGGAGTCACACAACAACAAAGTGTAAGAAAGAGATGGAATTCCCATGGTAACACACTGCTGCTGCAACTGTCATTGCAGAAGTTTTGTTTTGTTTTACTTTGGTTAGAAAAAGCAAAGGTTATATGTTTTGAGGCAACAAAGAAAAAGAATAACTTGGGCACAGTATACATATTTCCTATCTTAGGGGCATATAGACTGAAGGACAGAACATGACAGTGGTATCCTAAATCCACTGGCATTATTAATCTGCTGCAGGCCACTTTTTTCCCCTCTCTCAGCAGGAAGAAGAGGGAGCAAGAGGAGAGAAAATGTTGGATATTAATAAATTTCCAAGCAGGTGGCACCCAAGAGAAAGCTTCTACACCAGCCACTTATCATTAGTGTCATTTGATCTGAAAGATTTAACCAATAAACAGATGGCATGGTGCAGGTGTGTGTGTGTGTCTGTGCTTGCTCACTTGCTTGCTTAGAAGTTAACTAAGCCATTTCAAAATTAGAACAGGTATTTTCTTAAAATGAAGATGTGGTCTCAGCTGAGTATCAGCGGGCCGGGTAGGGTGGGGGGGAAACAGGGCAGCTGAAGGTCTGCTGGGCAAGTGTTGTGTCTTTATGACACACCTGCCAACACAACAGACAGAACTGAGAAACAGGGAATGAAGTAAATTGACACAAGGGCTGCAAAAGTGTTTCCCATATTCATCTGAACTGGTGGGATTTGGCAGTTCACAACATTTGAATATGACTTCCAAACATGTATGCAAATTGGAGTCATTGGCCTAATTCTTACTAAGGTAGTAAGCCTGTACCTGAGTTGGTAGGAGCCCACACAGCTGAGTGCAAGAGATTTCCGCACCTCCAACACAGCAGCTAGTCGGCTGCTCATCTTCCATCGTCACCATACTTCCAGGTGACTGAATTGCAATAATACAGGAATTGTTCATGTCTTATATGATTGACATCTGTATATTTTATAAAGATTTTCCCCTTAATTTAAAAAAAAACAGATTTGATATCTGAAACAATGTATGTGAACCATATTAGGATGTTCCAGAGTTACAATGTTATGTGAAGTTTCTATCCAGTGGCCTTTTATGTTTGTCTCCTTTCAAAAAGCGATCACCCACCACACTCTTTACAATGGTTACTTTGGCCAAGTACTGTACAGAGCATCACAGATAAGAAGGAACTGGCTTATTACATGGCTGCAGGCCCATAATAACTATTCCTGGAAGAAGACTAGTGTTCTTCCTTCTTCAAAGTTCATAACACCTTTAGCTTAAGGCAATGTAAGCTATTTTTTATACATTATGATTACTTCCCGCTCCCTCCCATTTTGACTGCTTAGTATGTCTTGCTCTCTCCTTCCAAACAAACAGCCTTTAATACAATGTTCCTGATCGTAGCTGAGGATTAAAGGAGTTTGGCCCCATTCACAGAAAAGCCTATGCTGTATCTACAATACTGTTGTGATCCAAAGCAGAGAAGGCTTGAATATGGAGAGACAAAGAACCCAATTCTAGCACAGACAAGGGGTGCCAAATCTTTTCAGAGCCCCTGACTCCTGGCGTTCCCCAACAGGGTTGGATTATGAATGGTGCATTGGCAGCCCTGCCCCATGTTGTTCTTGCTGTCAAGTTCTCTCTCTCTCTCTCTCTCACACACACACACACACACACACACGCTTTTTGCACTGTACTCCTGTCAAGACAGAAATGCTCAGGAGTGGCCTCATCTTCAAAGGCTGGAACTGTATTATTTTCTTGCCTCATTTCCCAGCTGCAGTCTCAGGGCGTTATCAGACAAGAGAAATTGGGAGTATAGTCCAATGGCAATCCGAACGCAATCATGGGGTTTAACGTTATTGCGCGATAGACTACCACACGCAATTTCGGGCAATAGGAAGTCAGTCCAAATGCAATCATGGGGTTTCACGTTACTGTGTGAGAGGTGATCGCACGCAATTTCAGGCAATGACAAGCTATTTTCAAGCAACGGGAAGTCAGTTCGAACACAATTTGAATTCACATAAATTCACTGAACTAAATTCGCATTCACATGAATGCGTTCTGGCCCCACTTTCTTTTCATTCGAAATTAAGAGAAATTCCTCCCGTGTGATAAACTCCTCAGTTAAGTGGCAGGTTATCTTTTGAGGTTACTGCCTCTAAAACTCCAGCCTCCATCATGCCAGCTGGGATCAGAACCACCTCAGTCCTGAAAGGACTTGGCTCATGCCCAGAAAGGCCTCCTCTTGGCCCAGCAGTGCTGTCAAACTTGATCCACTGCAATACAAAGGTGGAACTCCAAAAGAGCTGCTCAAACCCAGGCATAAAATGGGACCCTGTCTTTGAAACTGCTCCAGGGTTCCAACTGTAACGTCAAGGCATCAAGTTTGGTCTCCAGAACTGCTAGCAGATTGCCACAAAATCCTAGCTTGAAAGCCCTTTCAGATGGGATTCTTACCTATCGCAGTCAAATCTAATTCTATGTTGGGGCAAAGGCACAGGTCCCATCACTGACTATGGGCTTTACTAGCATCTGATGTAGTAAGCTGGAGTCCATGAAAACTTACGCCACACAAAATTTGCTAGCACACAAGGTGTCACAAGACTTGTTATTTTTTTTCTGCAACAGATTAATAAATCTATTCCCAACCTTTCATTTTTATGGACTTCATATATGTCAGATGACCCAGGTTTAGCAGACAGACAAATATCCATCAGAGCAGCCCACACTCTTGCCTGTTCTGGTTAGAAGCCTCCAGAAAACAAAAAAGGGTGGAAGGTGTTTTCCTTCAAAACATGTTTTTATTACATCTCTGTACATTCAAGATATACTGTCATCATCAGGCCATCTCTTCTGTCTGCCTAGCCAGGTAACTCCCTTTCCTAGGGATTTAGTAGTCTGGCACTATAGCATCGTTTATTCCCTTGCCCTTTGGCTCTCATTCTATTCCTTTGTTCTCCTCTGCATTCATGTCTATATATACTGTTTATCATTTTGAGTTGGAAACAGTTCTTGCAGTAAATGTATAGTGTACCTTGATCTTCTTCTCAAAGAAACTACACATTTTCACCTGAACCTAACACACATGAATTTTGAAGGAGATAATCTTTGTCTCAGATTAGGCTATTGCAATGAATGCCACATACTGCCGCCTTTGAAAAATTTTGAAAATAGAACTGGTGCAAAATGCTATTGTCACAGTGCTGCCAAGCAATTGCTATTTGAAGCACATTACTTAAGTTTTATTTGTCCTACACTGACTGACTGCTAGTGTGTTTTAAAGAGCATCTGAAGCATTTTAAGGTTATCATCTTAAAATTCCAGTATGGTTTGGTTTCAAGGTTTCTCATATCTTTTTAATCAAAACTTTAAGATAGGTGCTACATATCCCAGCCCTGTGTGAAATAGCTCATTTATGAATAGGTCCACACAGGGCCTCTTTAGCTGTAGCACCTAGGCTCTTTGGAGACCTATGTATTTTTTTTCTTTTTTTAAAGGATATTGGTGAAGATTATCTGATTTCAACAGACCCTAAAGTAGGATAAATTCTACTCTACCTTCTCCCAATTACAGTTATTGTCAGAGTTGGATACTTTTCATCATTCCATTTTAAGCTGCTCAATTTCATTAAGATTATGGTTTCATATACTGTACAGTTTATTTCTTTATTTTATTTAGAGTCTTCAGTCACAAAGGCTCTCAAATTATTAATTTGCAAGTTCCCTGCAAATCTATAGAAGACATGATACACACAAAAAGGGGAATGGCAGTGAGTGAGGGAATTAAGTCCAGCAGATACTGCCTCTTTTTCTCTCCCTTCATGGTCAGGGCATGGATGTAGGAAGGGCCTTTCATCTGCTTCTGGGCCTAGGCAGGAGTTATATCTGCCTCTTCTTCTCTCCCTCCAAGGCCAGGGCATTGGCATTTCGGATGGAGGGAAAGCCTTTCATCAGTTTCTGGGCCTAGGCATTGTAGAGCTATGTTGCCTCTTTTTCTCCTTTTCCTATCCCTCTGCGGCCTCGGTAGTGGCTGTTGAGAGGGAGGGAGGGAGGGACATTCATTTGCCTCTAGGGCCGGGTATGGTGGAGCTGTGCCTGCCCCTCCTCTCTCCCTCCCAGTGCAATGGCTGTTGAGATGGAGGGAGGGCCTGTTGTCTGTTCCTGGGCCCAGGCATGGTGGATCTCTGCCTCCATCTTCTTCTGTATGCTGGGGGGGGACATGTAAGACTTTCTTTTCTTTTTTTTCTTTTTTTTTTTGCCAAACACTCACACTGCAAAGCATGCAAAAAAGGAGTACATAAACCCAAGCTTACAATATGCAATGTAGCCGGCTTTCAAAATTACAGTATAACCTATCCACATCTAACACTGAGTGTGATGAGACTAGTTGTAGCAGCTAATTACCACACAGCAAGATATAATTTAAGCACTCTGCAGCCAAACACAAACACTCCCAATTCTTTGTGCTAGCTGTACATGCACACAAGACTAAGTGGGAGTAAGGTCATGGGGGTAGGTTAAAAACCAACACAGGCATGGGTATGCTACACAGGCATAAAGACAAGAAAGCTATGTTTGTGCCTATGTGTAAGTGTGCCTATGATACAGAGCAGGAGATTATGATGATCACAGCAACTTTTCCCATTTATGTTTGATTTCTACTGATTTTCAATATACATTCATCCCTCCACATTTGCTGGGGTTAGGAGCACAGGACCACCATGAATGTGGAAAAACTGTTAATCACAAAAACACTGTTTTTACCTGAGATAACACCTCTCTAGGAATCTCTAGGTCTGCCAGTGCAACTCTGTGGTCAATATTTGCCAGACATTGACCATATAATTGCACTGAAGGAGCTACAAATGCCTAGTGGAGTGTTCTTTCTAGGAATTGCTAGGTCCTTCAGTGTGACTTTTGGTTAAAGGTGACCATACAGTTGGGCTGGCGGGCCTAGATATTCCTCAAAAGAACATATTATTGCTAAAGAATGAGCAATAATAATGATAATAAAAATAATAATGAGCAATAATAACAATAATAATGAGAATTTCTGCTTTGGAATCTCCCTCCCCAACAAGGCTTCAGTCAAGGCTTCCCCAACATCTAAGTTCTTGCTGAGCAACTACAAAGAGACAAAGTTCTTCCACTCTGAAATATAAGAATCCAAGTGCCTGTGAAAGTAGTCTTCCTTCTCCCTCTTTCTCTTCCTGTTTCAAGATTGAATGAGCAGCTTGGGCAGGAAGCCCTTGGTGAGCCATGCCATGCAAGTGCCAATGCAATCAGGCCAAGGAAAGGATCAATGAGGGCTAATGAGTTCTACCATCTGCCTGGAGCAGAAATGGCTATATAAGGGAAATGCAAGAATAAGGGGAGGGGCACCTTCTGGGGATGCAGCTCAAAGTCCTGTGTTCTCTCAAATGATGAAGGCCTGGTCTGGGCAGAAAAAGTGAGATATACAGAAGTAGACACGAAACACACACACACACACACACACACACCATATGGCTTGCAATATTTCAGCATTCAGAGAGAGTGGTGAGGGACTCTCCCAGGGAAAGCAAAGCTGCTGGCAAGGCAGGTACAGTACAGGCTTCTCTCTCACCCCTGTTTAGTCCCCTGAGTGTGCGGTAAATGGAGTGAGTACCAAAAACAAATTGCTTCCACTCAGTGTCTTCCTTTGTCCCAACTGTTATTAAAACTGGGGAAAGTTCAGAATCTTCTTCCTGAGGATCTGTCATGACCCCCTTTTCTTTAATCAGCTGGGTCTCCAAGCCTATGGATGCAGGTGTATGATTCCAGGCAAAACATCTCCTGGATCGGTTTGAACTTTAGTTTCTACACACAGACATATTCCATAATTACTTCTGAGAACCTTTGTGCTGCTGCAGATGATCCAATTAATTCCTTGCCGAAATAATGATTACTGCTACAGAACGCATGCTAAGGGGTGCCATCCTACTGTCACAACTTGCCTTTTGCAGGCTCCTTCAAAGTGACCTCACAGCTACTTGCCCTCAAGCTTCCTCGTTCCCCTGCCCAAAGAAAAACCTTCTTTTACTTGTGGTGTTAAAATCGAGTTCTAAGAGTTTCTTCTCCTAAGGCTGCCATCTCCAGTGGCAATTAGGGAAACGGAGAGCTTTATGCAGGAGGAATTCAATGCTCGCTGCCGCATGCCTTCATAAAAGGCACGTTTTCAAACCAAGATAAGTGCCAATTAATTTTCGCTTCAACTGCTCCTCAGCCATGTGTCTCTTACACAAAAACAGGTGATTTCCTTTTGGTAGAGCATTGTGTTTGTGCATTTTTGTGTATAAGCATGGAGAAGAGACCAATGAGAGGCTTGGGTGGTGGTGAGACACAGAGAGGTGCGAGTACATGCAGAGAAAAGATGAGGAAATGTGTGCGTGAGAAAAAGAGAGAGAGAGAGCATGGAAGACAGAGGGTAGGATTGAGAATTTACATTACACAATCAGTCCCTCTCTATGCTTGGCAGAGAATTACATTCTTTTGGCTGTTAGGTTTGATCTATTTAGCTGTCTCACACTTGCATATTGTATCTTTACTATGAGTTAATTAAAAATGTTGGGTTTTGGTTTGGCTTTTTTAAAAAAACGGAATATCACATATACATGAAATGGACTGCATTAATGGACAATGGACAAACCAACAGGTTTCTGTTACTCATAGATATGAAACAACAACCAACTGCAGATATCTACAAAGTCTCATGTTAAACATCATTCTTGAAATTAAAAATAACTCAAAACAGAGGAGACATAAGGCCATTGCTCTGATGTTAGGGACGACTGCATGACCCTGAAATAGGCATCCCTTGAAAGTGAAAGCTCAGGATATACAGAGAGAAAACATAGTACAGTATACCCACATCTAGAAGCAACTCCAGTGCCTGAGCATATGCAACCACAGCAGAGGAAGCCAGCCTATCTAAGGGAATGGGTAAACAACAAGGAAGGGGAGGTGGCAGTATTACTGGCCACACTGCACCCCAGGTATCATACAAGCCTATCATCCCTAAGGAACCACCAGAGTAAATCACAGCCAGAGGCAGAGCATGAGATAAAGAAGCACAATCAAACACTTATCTCAACATGTCAGATTGCAGCTCATTCACAGCCTCTGGAGACACTATGTGCCCTGTCTGACATTGCTAGAGAAAGCAGAACATAAAAATACAAGTACAGGGCCTTGTTCCAGATGTAAAGGAATTTACAAGTTCCAAATGGATTAACACAACAGGTGCAAGTTAGGAAAAGCTGCCCTACCTCTTGCTTTTGGCTCATTTCCCAGACATGTCCTGGATCTCTTCTGAAACTATTCCTTTCTTACAGAGGTTTCTTCCAAACAGGTAACTCTTAGCACTGCCAAATAAAGACACTGAACAACTTTCCAGTAATTTTCTCATATGTTCTGTAGTCAGTAGAGGGACTGGTGGGGGAAAAGATGAAAGAAGCAATGGGAAAACATGGCAAGGATATAAACAGAATGCAATGTGTGGTTGGGGATTTTTCAGGGTGTTTGTGTGCATGTGTGTGTTTTTCTGAACAGCACCTAATCTTTCTTGAGTGAAATTGGTTACTTTGTGCTGTTGGTGCACATACGTGCTTTGACATCTCCACCTCTGACTTGTGCTCAGGGATGAGGTTTGTGTGGAAAGGTCATTACCAGAAATAATGAGAAGGAGTAAAAAGTCTGGAGAAAAAGCAAGCAAGAGCAATTTAGCCTTAAGAATAGTTCCTTTTCTAACTGCTGTTGCTCCTCACCTCTGTGGGTTGGTGAGAGGCTTGGGAGTGCTACAAAAATAAATCAGGAATAAGCCAAAATTTTAGGTTTAGACATAATCACAAACTAGAAAACCAAGAGTTATAAAACCATTTCAAATCATGTTTTGGGATGTATTGCCCCCCAAAAAAGACCATTGTTTGCTGTCTCATGTGAATCCAGGCAGTCAGACAATCCACAATTAGGCTATACAAAATATGGCTTAGCATTATGTGCTAGCCAGGCCAGTGTAGTATGTTTGAGTGTTGGACTATAACTCTGTAAACCAGGGTTCAATTCTCAGCTCAGCCATGAAACCCATGGGATGACCTTGGGCAAGTCACATCCTCTCAGCCTCAGGGGAAGGCAATGGCAAAGCGTCTCTGAATAAATCTTGCCTTACAGTTGCCATATGTCAGAAATGACTTGAAGGCAAACATCAACAATGCATCGTTATATCTGTTGGGCTTGGCACACAGCAGTTGAGAAGCATCTCTACCTAAAGGCCTAATACCTAACTGCATACTTTCAAGTTCAGCTCTGTAATGCTAGTATTTATGATTATTAATTTGTCTGCTTTGGTGTGCATTAATTTCTGTTGCTGTTTTTAAAAAGGCCTGACAACAGCCATGCTGACATTGTGGACACTCAGCCTGTTGACAAACTTAAGGAAATCCAGGAGGAACCTTACCTAGATGAGGTTCAGGCTCTAAGGCACCCAGCCTGGGGGAGAAGGAGGAACAAGTCTTTGCTTTTGGTGGCTTCTTACCCTTGCCTAGGGGCATTTGCTAATCATACTTTGGCAGCTGTCACAAACACAGACAAGCTGTCTAGACAAAAAACACCTGATTAACATTAAAACAAAAACAGATATGGTTGATTTGAAGCATCACTTCCTCTCCTCTGTAGCATTATAGACAGCCACAGTCAAAGTTACGATACTGGGCTAAGAGATTCAATGCCTGAATTCTACAGAGGGGTTTATCAAGGACAACAGCATACAGTGCACAAACATCAGGAAATGACAGCTGTGAGCGGGGCTTTTGGGATCTTTTCCCTCATTCTTCTGCTACAGACAGAAAATCCAGAACTACAGCACCTCCCACCCATGTACTGAGTGCCTCCAGCAAGAGGAGAGCCCCCTTCTCACCCTAAGGAATTATTTCTATTGCCAAAGGTGGGAGGCACAGTGGCTCTTAATTTTAAGAATTCCTATTTTTCAGCCCTGCCTGATTTGTTTACTCCAGGAGTGTGCAAACTGTGTCCTGTAGGCTACATGTGCCCCCCACTCACCCATTGGATCCCCTACCTCCAATCCTGTTTGAACATATGAATGGCACTCTCTGTCTGTCTGTCTGTCTCTCTCTCTCTCTCTCTCTTCCCCCCCCCCACACACACACATACAAACTGGGGTGGGGTACAGTGGACATCAGCACTTCACTAATATTCAGGGGGAGGGGGAGTATCAATGTAGCCCATATGCAGCCAAACATAACCTGTTGCTCATTCCCACAATGGTTTAAAACAAATTGCTGATTGAGTTATATGTCCATCGTTTCCACTTGAAACCAGTTCTGATCCTACTGTGCTCGGTTTCAACCATGATGAAGTGAGGCAAATGCAAAAGAACTGCTTTTTCCTGACACTAGTTTTTGGGTGGTTCTTTTGAAAAGACCCGAATCCGAACTGTGTTCAACAACTGAGAATGATGGTTCATATTTACATTGGGGAGCTGTGCCAGCTATTGCTAGTTTCTCTCAGCCAGACCCAGTGCTCTGGTGCTGTTTTCAGAGGTACAGCCACAGGGCACCATGTTGGACAGCTCCTCTCCCATAGTGTTCCCTTTGGGCTCAGCCAAGCCTGACAAGCAGGGCAATCCAACCTCCCTTCCTCCCCTTGGTAAGGTGTGAGTTGAGAGGCTTTCCTCCTTGGAGAGAGAGTCAAAGCAATATGGGAGCCTCAGAGTCCTTGGAGCACGGCTTCGCCTTCTCTTCCTTCCTCTGCCTTTCCCAGCTCAGCCATGGAAAGCCACTGGGTGCCCCTGGGCAAGTCACAATCTCTCAGCCGGAGGGGATGAAGAGGAGAAGGGCCCAGGCGCGCTCTGGCCAGGCTTCCCAAATGAGGCTGTTGAGGCCAAGGCAGGGCCAGGGGCATGGAAAGGCCTGGATCAGGGCCTAGGAGCTCCCTCACCTTTGGGGAGTGCTCTGGCCGAGCTCCCCGGTTGAGGCAGCTGAGGGTGGCTTGGGGCAAGGAGGAGGAGAGGAAGATGGGCCGCCACCGCCGCCACCACCACCATGAAGGACAGCCCATCTGGAGGAGGCAGAGGAGGAGAGATCAGGGCCCAATCCTTCCCACCACGCCATCATCCCTCCTCTACTGTTGTTGTGTGTGTTCAAGTATGTCATGGGGTTTTCTTGGCAAGGTTTGTTCAGAAGGTGTTTGCCTTTTCTTTCCTCTTCCTCCTCCTCCTTTTCTCTCTGTGGCAGCCATTCTTCCTCTTCCCCCACTCAAGTATGAATAACAAAGGGGAGTAAAAGGGAAGTAAACTTCCCCGGAGAGATTTTATCACAAAATAACCCGGTTTTCACACCAGGTTATTTTGTAGTGGGAATGAGCCCCTAGTCTTCTATATTCACCTTATGTCTGCACCAACCCATGAGTATATGAATAAAAGATGGAATTTAAATAGAATTAAACTGCTGAGATCATGTAAGAGGACACCAGCTACCAGGACATATTCTAGGACTAAGATGTAATGTAACACACCATCCATTACAATAACATATAATGTATTTCAAGTGTTCAATCACTTTGCATACATTATTTCTATCACCCTTCAAACAATTTAGAGAAAATGGGTGTTTTACAAGTTATATGAAGGACACAAACCTTGGAATGAGATACTTATGAATGCTATTAAAGTGGTTTTTTAAAAAAAGAAGATGAAAAAGCAAAAGAGGGTTTCTGTTAAATTATATATACACAATCTGGGCAGTATGTCTCTTCCATTCAATTTTCAGAAATGGAAAATTGAAGTGCAGATTTTTAGAGACAGCTGTGAAAGCACTGACTGCTTGGTGCTAGCCTTCCAAACATCTGCAGAACATTCCAGCTGTGGAAGAGAGCCTCAGGCTCTGAGTATTTCCTCCTCCTCCTCCTCCTCCTCCTCCTCCTCCTCCTCCTCCTCCTCCCCCCCCCAACTTTGACGCCACCCTGTCCTGCTTCACAGGCCTTGTCTCTTCCTTCAAGCGTTTAGCTGCAGAAAATACCTTTAAGCGAAATGTTCTAATAGCTCCAGTTCCTTTCTGGCTGCTGCTCAATTTATTCCATCCCTGGCAGCTGAGTCTCCAGTATCTTCCTGCAGCCAAGTGACTGATCACCTACCTGCCCAGTGCCAGCCTATTTAGTCCCTGATATCCCTCACACCAAGACACCACACACGTTTCCCCTCCCTTTCTGCAGTATCATTAAGTATTTTGTTTCTGAACAGTGAGAAGTTTTTAAATGAATATATCTGGTTATTACATAAATTGTGACAATCAAAGTAGATGTGTCCAATCCCTAAAACACACACACACTTTCAAGAGATTTCCATCCTCTTATTTCCCTCTCCCCCTATAAAAACTTCCTTTTAATGTTTTTAAGTTAAACTGATACATCTGGTTGTTACATGAAGTGTGACAATCAAAAATGTGTCCAATCCCTAACATGCACACACAGACACATATACACACACATCTCGAAGAAGTTTCCATTCTCTTATTTTTCTCTACTCCTATAAAGACTTCCTTTCAATGTTCTTAAATTAATATGTCTAAGTTAAACTTTTAAGTTAAATTAAATTGATATGAATTGTGACAATCAAAGTAGATATTCCAGTCCCTAATACACACACACTCTCTCTTTCAAGAAGTTTCTATGCTCCTGTTTCTCTCTGTCCCTATAAATACCACCTTTTAATGTTTTTAAACTAAAAAAAAGAAAGAAAAGAAAACTGCAGCAGAGCCTTAGCTGTCAGGCTCAGAAAGATCACACCCACTCACACAATAGTCAATTTCAACTTGAGCCAAACCTGAAAAACTGGGAGGGGGGTGGTGGAAACTTTCCACCTTTAAGTTTTCAGGCTGACTATTGTGGGTTGTGGGGAGGGACTGGTCTTTTTAAGCATGTGAGTCCACTGCTTTTGCACTGTCACTAGAGGGTTTAAAAAAAAACACCAGAATGAATGAACTGAGACACTGAAGGTCACTGTCCATAGTGGGAGAACAATATTATAATATCACAATTACTATTTATTACTGTAGTAGTACTCTGCCAAAAATTTCAAAAAACGAGGCAACACTAGGGAAGAAACAAAAGGAGAAATACATCTGGGGGAGCTGTGCAGTTTGGACATACCCACATCTTAATGCCACAATCCATGTCACAAGCAAAATGGTCACAATATACTAAAATGTGCCACCTCTTCAATGGTGGTTGGGGGGGGGGGTTAAAGGAAGGAAAGCATTTGGACAGGTAAGCAACAAGAAGCATTAAGAAGCCACTTTACATGGCAAAATGTAAACTGGAATGAATCACCAGTCAGAATGAGCCCAAGGAAAGAGAGACTGCAGCACATTCTGTTGCATCAGGGCATTTTGCTTTTTTTCAATTACTATTTTTGCCAGCAGCAAAGCAGCTGCCACACCATTCCAGAAAGCTCCCTGGCAGGGTAATTAGTGATAGATTAACAGCAGTATTCCAATGGGTGCTCACATACTGTGAAAAGAGAAAGAGATTGTCCTTCACCTGCCGGGCCCAACTCTGCCACCCAACTGAAACACTGTGGGCCAAGACCATCTGGAAGTGCCAAAGGGGCAGCTACAAGCTTTTGCAACAATGGGACTGTTAGCATTTTCCTTTGGCAAGTTGATACAGTCCTCTGTGTTTTATTCTTGCCAGCAATTCTCCTCAGAAGCCGCCTGTGTTATATCTAAAACCCACGAAGAGGCACATTGGTCAACAGGTCCACCAAAATGAAGTGTAAACTAAAGCCTGGGGATTTCACAGGTAAACCTTCTGTATGTGTGCTGATTCAATTAAGGCTACCTAGCAGTTAAATTATTTCCCACAGATTAATTAAATCATTTAAAAACTAATTAATGAGTTACATATCATTTCACATTTGGAAATGTGATTATCATTTTAAAATTGACGTTGAAAAAAACTACCATATGTTGTTAAAAAGAAAAAAAAATGCAGCAATACTTCAGTTTTCATTCCTTACCACAATTAAGACCTAACTGGTTGTGTTAGGGACAGAGTTTGGTATTTTTCAGTTGTTTAAAGGGGGGGGGCATTCAAGTTAAAATGGCATCAGGAGAGAGAAGTGTTAAATCTTTTCCTCCACAATAACTTGAAAATCTGCCCACCTCTCTAAAGCTGCTATTAGCTGCAGACAGGTAAAGGACAAGAATACAATCTTGCATGTTCACTACAAGAACTAACAGAATCTGGGAGAGGTTAAACTGGGAGTATATTGCTGGGGAAATCGTTTAAACCAGGGATGGGGACAATGTGATCCTCCAGATATTGCAGAACTTCAACTCCAATCAACTCTAGTCACATTGTTGTTGTTGTGTACCTTCGAATGGTTTCTGAATTATGGTCATCCTGAGGCTAAGGGTCCTATCATGGATTTTCATGGCACAATTTATTCAGGTGGGGTTTTGCCTTTACCTTCCTCCAAAGTTAAAAGACTTTGGACCTTCCTCCAAAGTTAAAAGCCTAAGTCACCCACTGGGTTTCCATGGCCAAGTGGGGGATCAAAGTGGTCTCCAAAGTCATAGTCCAACACTCAAACCACGACATCACATTGGTTCTACCTAGTCACACATCTGATGGGAAAGAATAATGGGAGATGCATTTTAGCTGCATCTGAGGGCCACAGATACAAATTCCCATTTGGCATCAATGCCATTTTTAAAATGTAATTTTATTTAAAAGCACTGAGGAAAATATAAGCAGCAAAAAGAAGTAAAGCACATACCATACCTTAAGAGGAGGTATTGAGGAAAAACTAAATTTACTAACTGCAGTCCTTAGTATATCACATGTAAACCTGTGGGATAATTAGAGCAGAACTAGCAAAGGAGAAGCTTGCTAACTATTAAGAGAATTTAGATGTATAAGTTAAATAGCCAAATCACAGTCAGGAAAAAATAATCAGTGGTATTTGAGGTTTTCAACTGAAGCAAAACATAACAGCATATTCGATCACTGATCACTGATCTCCCAAGTCACATCTACTCTGCCCCTAATATAGCAGAACCAAAAGAAATAACTTGCCATATTGATCCATTAGGAGAAAAAAATCTAATCAAAATCTCACAAAATAATGCTTTTGAGCAAAATCAAAACAGTCTTAATTTTCAGCCCCACAGATTAAACTGCTCCTTGTCTAATGCTTTTGTTGATTAGGTGACTGAGTAAAGCTTTCAGTCCTAATTTTAATGTACTGAAACACTTAGGTTCATAACAACAGGTGAAACCTTGGATTTTAGGAACAGGTGGGTGTACCGTAAATAGTCGTGCCACAGATGGCATGAGAAAGAAATTAAAATCCCGATATCATATGCATGTCCATATGGGGAATGATAAGTTTGGCCCACATGAGATCCTGTTCTAAATCACAGCTGGGTCTTAAGTTGTTATCAAGCACTTTATAATTACCTATACTAAATGCAACTATCAGGATAAAAAAGAATGTGTGCCGTGCACCACAAGACTATGAGACTACAGCTGGATCAAACAAAATGATTAACTAGTCCAGCATTTGCAGAGTGGCAACCAGGAGGCTATGGGAGCCTCATAAGCAGAGCGTGAGGGCAGCAGCACCTTCCTGACTTGATTCCCCAAGAATCACACAGAAGCATATGGCTTTTGACACAAGAGGTGAATACAGCCACTGTGACTAGTATTCACTGATACACTTGAATTTGCCTAATTGCCCATCCCTTTTAAAGCCATCTAACTTCATCACTACATCTTACTGTAGTAAATTCCACAGTTTAACTATTTTCTATGTGAAGAAATACTACTTTTTGTCTGTCTTCAATCTCCCAACACTCAGCTCCATTGGAGAACCTCAAGTTCCAGCATGAGAATTTTTTTTTTTAAAAAACCCCTCTGTTCTCTATGTATATTTAGTTATGCATTTATTTGATTTATATCCTTCCTTTCTCCCAAAATGAGGATTGAAGGCCTTATCCACTTTTGCAAGACCATACAAAATTTTACATACTTTTATCATGTTCTGGCTTCAGTTACTTCTTTTTCTTCCAGATCAAATAACTCCAAATGGGGCAACCTCTCCTCATAAGAAAGTTGCTCTAGTGCAGTGGCATACATAACCTTGGTGACACCTGGTGCAGGGGGTGGGGCTTCCAGCATTGTTGCTGGGGTGAGGAGTGCCCACAGGATGCTGCCATGTAAGTTAAAATGGAATCATAATGCTATAACTGTGTAGTGTGAAAGGAACCCAAGTTTTTATGACATCAATCGACAGACCCATCCTCCTCTGAAAAGTGTTTCCACATTTAGCAGAGATACCTCAAATGGTAGAGCAGGATATATCGCAGGACTCCACAGAATACAGCCATGATGGTTAAACTGGAATCATAGTGCTATGGTTGTACAATGTAAAAAAGCCACTGGTCAATAATGAATATGGCATATATTGCTGAGTGACAATCACCCCAAGAACCACATTCCTACTATTGGGCATACATCTTGCTTGTGATTTTATATCATCCACAGAAAGTTAAAGAGATCTCAGAGTAAAACCAGAGTCTATCTTGCCAGAAAACTGACCTTTCCAGACACCTTGACTTTTTGATTAAGGGACACAGAACACAGGTCTTCATGCATGCGATCCAGCAGCCATAAGAGGAACTCCAGGGCATCATGTTGCGAGTTTCCACGGAACTGTGTGCCATACTTGGAGACAACATTCTGCAATTAATACAAATGATAGAGTTAGTAATTTTATAGAGAATAGAAAATGAGCCCTAGATGCAGGGGAACATATTTATGTAGTTTGAACCTCCCTGCTTCTAACTGAGAGATGATCTAGACTGTGAATATGCTCAACTAAGAAGATCCAGATTTAATGCCAAGGGTGCAGAATTTCAGCAATTTAAGGACAAAGCCTAGAATAAAGAGGTGAATCTGTGGCCAGCATCCTGTTAATGACTTACCTATTAATGAAGTGTGTGTGCATGTATGTACCTTTTTGTATGAGGCACAAAGAGGTATCACCCATGTGCTTTGTTCAAAAACTTCTCAGTGCCCAGGTGATTCAGATCATGAAGATCCAGCTGTTCTAAGCTCCTAGGGGAAGGAAAAGACAAGTACACTCAAACTGAGCGTGTACCCTTATTTCTTCCCTCTGACTGAGTTGAGACCAGCTGCTTCTCTATGGTATGAATTATCCCCCCGCCCTTTCCTTCTGGTAAGAAGCAGCAGTGGCCCCTCCTGAGACTTGACAGCTGCCAGGCACTGGGAGGATGTGGAATTGTACATACAGAGCTATACACACACGTAGGCTCCCAGCTTGTGTCTCAGCAGTATTCCTTCAGACAACACATCAAATCTGTAACATCAAAGAGAAGTTGAGCCAAACGATTTCTCCTCAGTATGGCTATTTGCCAGGGAGTTGGAACTGTATGATGTGGAAGAACACTCAATTATATAAGGCTGAATTTGCAGAGGTATAGGTCTACATTTGCCACCTAAATGGGAACCAACCCTGACTTATGTGCAGCACATTGACTTCAAGATGTCAGTTTGTGAAGAATGTGGTGAATTTTTAGCAAAGGGAAGAGCAACTGAAGGAATGAAAAAGACTTTGGAGAGAGAAAGAAAACAGGAACTAGTAGCCAAGGAGAATGGGTACTCAAATGTGCAATAAGAGCACACATGTATCTCTGTCTTCAGAGGCTTCCATGTCTACTGTCCCACATGTATCCAGTTAGTCCCAACTAGACAGAAGAGCCCAGTTACAAAGAGGACTACTTTCATTATATCTCTTAGCATCATCTTTTCTAATTCAACAAAGCAAGAAATACAGAAGAAATGGCATTCTTCTGGGCCAGATCTGCAGGTAATATTTGTCTGGGTACAGAAGGCTTGAACAGTTATTGATCTGGTCATTACAATAGATGAACAACATAGAAAAACATGACCATTTTTTAATTTCTTCATTTCATAAGCATTTTTTAAAAAGGCTATTAACATGAATATAATATGGGCACTCACTTTACAAAGGCAAATCAGGATGGAAAACATACTAGAACTCTACTTGACCTGTGAGTTTCTGTAAAAAACTATACATTTTTTTCCCTGAGGTTACACATGTTTTTGAGGTTTTTACCCAGGGCCACAAAATAGTGTTTTACTATCTGACATTGTTGTGTGCCTTCAAGTCATTTCTGACTTATGGTGACCCTAAGGTAAACTTATCATGGGGTCTTCTTTGCAAAATTTGTTCGGGGGGGGGGGGTCCTTTGCCTCCTTCTGAAGCTGAGTGAATGTGACTTTCCTAAGGTCACTCAGTGAGTTTTCCAGTTTTGAACTTGGTTTCCACAGTCATACTCCACACTCAAATGGTACCACTACACCATGTTGGTGGTAGCACTGATGTCCCTCAGTGCAGTAATGCATAGTGTCACTCCTGCAGATTTCTTGGGATGGGGATGAGGATGTGGGGAGGATCTCGCCCCGGAGAACCCAGCATCCTGTCTCCACTGCCACACACCCCCAGTCGAAACAACAAAGACAGGATGCCCCTCCTTCCATTTTACTGTAAAACCTACCCAAACCATAGTGATTTATTTATTTATTATATCTGCATCCTACTTTTTTCTCTAACATCTTAAGGCAGCATAAATGGCTCCCCCCCACACACACACACACATTTCATTTTATCATTGCATCAGCCCCATGAGATATGTTAGGCTGAGAGCTAGTGATTAATCATAGGTCTCCCCAGGTCTAGTTGTAAGAAGCAAGGGGGCACACTGAGAGGGTGTGAGGTTAGGTAACAGGTGGAATAGCTGGTAATGGAGTGAGCAGTGGCCTGGGGACAGAGTCGGGATGAAGTATGGAAAGCAAAGAGCCTTTAAGGCAAATTTGTTGAAAGGGAGTAATGGAGCAAAGTTACATGGTAAATTCCATGACCAAATACAGTTTCATTGTTCCAAATCCAGGACTTTAAGCATTATTCTATACTGTTTTTCACAGATCAAGTGTAACTGTAAAAATAGTATGAAAGCTGAAATACAGTGGAAGAAAAATGTAACAATTAATTGTTGAATTTGCAAAATTAGAATACAAATCAGAGTAATTTGGGTAATTAGTATATGTGCATGCTAAGCAAATTAGATGCCCAGATTTGAGGAAGTGGAATATGGCAATCCTAATTTCAGAAAATCTAAATCCTGACTTTTTAACTACAGTATTTTTTAGAAAACTATCGGGCTGTACAGGCTGCCCCCTTTAGTGCCAGATCAGGGCCGTGGCAACCACATGCCACAGCCCCAATCTTGCCTTTCGACAGTGCAGAAAGCACACTGTAGCCGCTGGCACCACGGCTTTTCAGCACTGCATCATCTAGATGCAGCACCAGAGAAGCACCGTGAAGCTGCCCACCGTGTGGTGCGGCACGCAGCATCACATCAGTCTGGGGGTGGAGTCGGGGCATGTATCATATGGATGCCACGCCCCGACTCCACCCCCACGCCAGCCTTAATGGCTAATCTGTACAACCTTAATTAATGGCCAATCTGTGTCTCACAAGATCACCCAGATAAATACATTCCATATTGTGCGACACAATCATCACAACTGCTTAAATTCTTGTGCTGTTTTGTGCAAAAGATCATTATTATCCTTACCAAATTCAGAAGCATTCGTTCCCTGTGTCTGAGTGTGTTTAATCCTGACAGTTCCTAAATCATGAGATTTATTCCAGTGCAGTTTAGCTCCTGCTTATATTTGGCTGGAGGTAAGAGGGACAGGACAACCCAGTTTTATTACTGCTGCTATAGGCAAAGATGCTAAATTGATCCCTGGTGAAGCTCTACAGGAGACACACACAAGCACTGCCTGCCACGGAGTTTCCAAAAAAGTTGCCATGGCAACTAAAGCAATTCCAGTGAAGAACTCAGGAGGAAGACGAGTTCAGGGTCTCTCTCCCCATTGACCTGCCAGGGCTGTTTGCTCTTTTGTCCCAAAGACTGTGTCTTGGTGCACTTCACTCCTCCCCCAGCATATGTCAGTTCCCAGATAAATCAAAGAATCACAGAGTTGAAAGGGCCCTAAAGGCCCATCAGGTCCAACCTCCTGACAGATGCAGGATTTCCAGCTAGAGCATCCCCAGAAGTTAGTTATATCCAACCTCTTCTGGAGACATCCAGAGAAGGAGACCAGGAACATAGCTCGGATTTTAGTAAGGGGGGGGGGGGTCCAGACTAAGTGCCACCATTATAATGGGGCTTGGGTGGCGGCAGCACAGCAGCACACACCATTCATTTTTCTAATGGAAGGGGGGGGGTCCGGACCCCAAGACCCCCCCCCTTGGCTACGTCCCTGAGGAGACCCCCTCTACCTCTAAGGCAAAGGGTTCCAGTTAAATAAACCTCCTTCATCCACAAGGTCACCATGAGTTGGGACCGACTAGAGGGCAGTTAACAACAAAGTCACAAAGCAAAACTGGACATTTCTTCCATGCCTTTGCCAACACTGGGGACACATTCTGAGGTGCCCCAACTGCCTTTGCTATGAAGAGGTCTGGTTCATGATGGCTCTGCATATAATCCTGAACAGCCTAACACAAACTGGATTTATTTATTTATTTACTTTAACACATCTTACTTATAAAGTGCCTGTGCTTTTGGCAGCTTTGCAACAGGTGGAACTCTCCTCATGCCTTTCACTATGTCAGGAAGAGCAGCACTTTCCCCCTCAGGTTTACCAGATTCAAAACTGGAGATGGTTCCTTGTGCCTTTAATGGCTGTGCAAAACAGGAAATTTAAGCAGTTGTGGCTTGTCACACAGCCAGGTAATAAGGTAACACTTGCTGAATTTCCCCCTTCTACACATCCATTAAAGGTATAAGAGCCCTCTCCAGTTTTACTCTGGCCACCTTTCACCTTCTAATACCTATCTTTCATTTAATTCTTAAAGTCATATATCCCTGGTGTAGGATAGAGTAGGAGAATCTTGCAATTGGTCCTACTTCCCATAGACCTGTGTCCTCCAGCTGTGTTGAACTACAACTCTTAACACTCCCAACCAATATTACACCAGCCATGTTGCTTACAGTGACAGCAACTGCAGGCAAGCACATCTGGAGGGAGCACTAGGTTTGAACAACTGCTAAATCCCACCATTTCTGTCTTTAACAGCACCCACTGATCTGCCTTATTCCGCACATGAGCAGAAAATTAAGATTACGTGTATGCCCATTTGTTATTTTCTACCATTTTCAGCATCTAGGAATCAGGATTACAGGGATGTAGCTAGGATTTTAGGAAGGGGGGGGGCCAGACTAAGTGCCACCATTATAATGGGGCTTGGATGTGGCAGCACAGCAGCACACACCATTCATTTTTCTAATGGAAGGGGGGTCCGGACCCCAAGAACCCCCCTCCCTTGGCTACGTCCCTGAGGATTATGTTGTCTTTCCCCACCCACCCGCATTTTTCTCATTAATCCAAGGCATTTCCAGTCCATGAGGAGCTTTCTCCTGCACTCCAAAGGTATACTCCCCCTGCTCCCCATCCTTCATGCTAACCTCTCCCACATGCTCTATTTCAAAAGCAAGCTGTTCCTTAAATACCATACCACTTGTCTAAGTGTGATATTTAGAATGCCAAGACAGGAATGCTAAGAGCCTAGAAATATGCAGCAAAAGCATTCATGGAAAGACCCCATGCCAAGTAAGGGACATTATGCCATGCCAGACAGTGCCAGGGTGCAGATGTACATGTTATCACTAGTTATAGGACTACCACCCACCAGACCAAGAGATCTCCAGTACAATGGGCCCAGAGCATGCTTGACTAGGAACTTTGGGATGTCCAAGGTCAGCAAGAAGATGGCTTATTTCTGAAGAGAAAAGGAGAGGGAGAAAGCACAGCTCTTAGCAGATATACCCATAGGAATGAATTATTATTATTATTATTATTATTATTATTATTATTATTATTATAATACTTTATTTATATAGCATTGTAGATTTGCACAGCGTTGTACATACAAACAATAAAATCGATAAAAAATATACTGTATCATGTGACTTGAGCAAAACAAAAGGGATTCAGCCTACTTGACAATATCTAGCACCACCACAGCAAAGCCTCAGCTCTGTGCTCAATTGCCAACACAGTAAGCTATCCTTACTGCATACTGGGATCATCTTCCTGAGCACTCAAGTGTCCTTAAGCCCCTCACTGGCACCATGCCTCTCGGGTTAGCTAATGGTTAGTCCTAGACAGGAAGAGCTAATAAAGCTTTCCTGTTTCAATTGGAAATGTCCTAGCCAACCATGTTTTTATCAATGCTGGTATGTTTTTGTTAGTCCCTTGATTCTGGACCCTGGCTTAGCCTTTAAGGAGATCAAACCCAACAGCAGCCACATGTCACAACTTCTTTTCTGAGCTCAGACTACAGAGCATTGCCAACAGGGGAAGTGGAAGCCATTCTGATCCATTCCGTCTACCAGCCGGCTTCTTGCCCATTCTCTTTTAACACGGAAAAGTAATTAAATGCTAACAAGCACTTGATTATTAACAGATCTACATAGCATACCACATGTTAATGGTTCTGCCCTCTAGATAGTTATCAATAACATGTAGTGAACCCTCAGCAGGTAGCTCATCATTGAAACCTTTTGGCTTATGGCTGCATAATAACCACCCTATTAAACAGAAATTAAATATGGACTTGCTTGGGAATATCACTATACTGTAATAAAGTATCATTCTCAACTATCTCTCTAGGCAGCTCCATGTATCACAAAGAAGTGGGTAGAAATTACCAATGACTTCTAGATTCTACAAAAAGTCAGGCTTGTGGGTTCATTACTCTGCTTCATGCTATACAGACAGGCTAATGTGTCTGTGCAATTAAATGTTTAACTAGTGAGGATGGATGGGGCCTATCAGAATTA
>NC_056523.1:129136221-129162109 GCF_019175285.1 Sceloporus undulatus | reverse complement strand
ATGGCCCTTGTGGTCTCTTCCAACTCTATGATTCTATGATTCTATGATTTGTACAATAGTAATGTCTTTTCTGATAACACCTTGGGTAAAGCTTAAACCCCAGAAACGAGGTTTGACCAATCAATGCTTTCACAAAGTAGACAATACCAAAGAAATAGGTATATTAACACCAAAATGTAATATGTATACAGTTCAGAATATACTTTATCATCAGCACTTAAATGTAACTGCAAAAGAAAAGGTGAAAAGCAATTTATATTAACC
Source organism: Sceloporus undulatus (assembly GCF_019175285.1). Lineage (NCBI taxonomy): Eukaryota > Metazoa > Chordata > Lepidosauria > Squamata > Phrynosomatidae > Sceloporus > Sceloporus undulatus. Next base: position 129,161,845 of record NC_056523.1, on the reverse strand, counting down.
TCTTACTTAAGCTATTCTTCTAGCCCAGCAATTTATACCAAAGAATATAAATTTAAGACAAATTAGTGGTTTTCATGCAATGGAGTAAGTTGCCTCTAGTTAAGGTGTTTCCAATTGACCAGTACTTGGATTGAGTTGAAAAGACCTGTTAATAAGTCTGTCCTAATGTTTAGGGGAGATAGTCTTCCTTGAAATGTCTACTCATTGGTTCTAGCCCTGCCCTCTTGTGTCAGATATCTGAAGACTGCTGCCTTGTCTCCCCTTCATCTCTTCTTCTCCAGGCTAAAAACACATGGCTCATTCAACAGCTGCTTGCTTTCCAGCTGCTCGCCATCCTGGTTGCCAACAACTTGCTTTCCAGCTGCTCACCATACTGGTTGCCCTTCTCTGGATGTGATCCATTTTGTTAAATATCTTTCTTAAAATGTAGCACTGTACATCAAATAGATCCTGACCAGAACAGAGCAGAGCATCCTCTAGCACATCTGAGGGCAGCCAGCTAGTATGGGGAAACAAGGAAGGAAGGCTGCCTGGAACACATAACTCCACAGAGTGAAAAAGCCTGGTAGCGGCTACCATTCTGCTCTATGACACCCAGCACCTGCCCTCTGACTTCCTCAGGAAGCTGGCTATTCAGGACTGGGCAGTTTCACTCATGGTGTCCAAACCACAGAACACCCTCCAGAGATATATGAAGCTAAGCTTTATGGAACTTCTTTTTAAACTGTTTATTTCCTATGCCTTTCCCGAACGGTTTCCATCGCTAGTATTTAATGCTGCATTGTTTTGGCTTTAATGTACTGTGTTATTTATTACTGTTTATGTTTTTATGGATTGTTGTATGCAGGGTACATGTTTATTAAATGGACAAACAAGCGAATAAATCAAACTAGCATGTAAATGCATGCCACAAGATCCCCTGATAGCCAAATTTTGTATTAATGGATCATAAGCTGAACATAAACTTAACAGTGAGGTTACTGAAAAAATGAATGAATTCTTAGGCTACACTGTATAGCATAGTATCCAGGTCCCAGGAACTAAGGGTGCATCTACAGTGTAGAAATAATGCAGTTTGACACCACAATTGCTATTGCTCCATAGTAGATTTTTGTTTTGTATTGTGAGGCACTAGCACTTTTTGGCAGAAAAAGCTAAAGCCCTTTAAACCTACATATCCCAGGATTCCACAGGATGGAGCTACAACACTTATACTGGTGTCAAACTGCATTATTTATGCAGTGCAGATGCACCCTAAGAGAGCCTATACAATCATTCCTTTTGATGTGATCTCAATGGCCCCTATTATTGAAGAGAAATAGCAGAGCCATGCAGACTTGGCCTGACCCCACCATCATGCACCACAGCAGCCCACCCTAATGTTGTCCATTCACTGGGGAAAGGTCTCCTCGAGATTACAGAATACAATCATTTGTTAGAGTCTGATACACGCAGAGATTCAGCTCACAGGCATGGACAACAGTGGAGAGGAGCAAGTATAGGAGGTGACAATGAGGGCAAGCACACAAGGCCCCACCACACGCGCGCGCACACACACACACATACACCTCAGACTGCATGGAGAAAAATGTCTGAGTTAGGGCTACATTTATATCCTTTCTTTCTCTAAGAAGCTCTAGGAAATGTATACAACCTCCCTCCTTGTCTTTATTCTCACCACCACAAGTGTTAGGCTGAGAAAAGGAATGACTGGCACAGAGACCTTCATGGACAAACAAAGGTTTGAAGCCAAGTCTCCTAAGTTCCTCAAGATTATTAGCCACCACACAGTGGAGCTTTTTTTAAAAAATGACCTGACTTTAAAATGCTGCCGCAAAGCAAGAGCATTAGACGTTAAAAGGAGGGGAGGGAGCCTTCAGACCCAGTTCTGCTTTTTAGGGGGGTTAAAAAGAGTGTTGCAAAAACAAGCCAGCTGATTCTATACTGGGACCAATAGCTCAGTGGCAAGGATCACTCCCTCCCTGCAAACTGTAGTCTCTCTCCTCTCCTCTCCACCTGCCCATTAGGAACAAAGTAGAACAGAACAAAAAGGTCTTATCTTGTCCTTCCCAGGCCAGCTTCCAGGTTAAGGTTACCAAACAGACTCCCTGCAGCAATCCATTCCCAAGTGACCACACAACAAAAGGTTGTGGGGGGGAGTGTTCAGTGTGGCTGTTTCATGCCTATTTTTTAAAACTGGCAGTAGTGAGAGAGAGAGATTCCAGTGGAACTGGAAAGGAACAGAGTTTTGTTTCATGGGAATGTGAAATTGTGACAGCACCCCTGCTGACACAAGAGAAATTTTCTCAACAGGACTCTCTATTCTCTCCTGTACAGTCTCCTTCCCGGAGTCCTTTGCTGCCGTGCTGTTTCCTAGAAACCCAGCCTGCACACACATCCCTACTTCACATCACAATAAACAGAGGCACTTCTGAAAGCCAAAGTGCCCTACCCAACTAACAGCTACAAACGTGAAATGTTGATAAAGACTGGTCAAGGGTCAAACATGTTGCTCTCTTTCAGATTTGTGGAGAGGGGATGCAGATCTGGGAGAAGATTTTAATCCCCTGATGCATCAGTGCACACACGGCAAATGTTTATTACTTGTGGAAGAAACTGTCCAACCCACACCACAATTCCAGCAATCAGGAATACCTGACTATCTTATGATTATTTCAGAAATGGGGGAATTGTGTCATACATTCAAACTGTGCACTGTTATATATTAACATTTTATATTGTTATATCTATATTCACATTTCATATCAAGTCCCTAAGGAAGTTATTTCTTTTCACATCTCACTTTCAATATTCCATACTCTTGTATGGAAGGGTTCCCCCACTCTATTAGAAAAGCATATCACCACTCCAGCAGAGCAATGTCTACGAGAAGCTGGTGAGTGTCCACAGCAGGGCAGCAAGTATGGAGTAGGCAGGACTGATGTTATCCCTGAGCATCATTCTGGTGACTCCACATTGTGGCTGGCTGGGAACTGTGTAAATTGACTTCGAGGTAAACCTGCACGTGAAATAAGACTAGGTGATATACAAGTGCTTTTTAGAAAAATTCTCTGAAGTTCCATCTGTGATGGTTGGTTCAAAAATGTGTACATGGGAACCAGCAATCCCAGACTGAGCCTATGACATCTACACAGAGGAAAGTCATATAGTTAGCCCCTCCACATTTGCAGATTTGACCTTTGCGGATTTGATTATTTGCTTCTCTAAGTGTTTGTAGGTCATCTAGCATGATGCTACAATCAACTTCTGGCAGATGTTGACCACAGAGGTGCACTGGAACTGGAGATTACTAGAGAGGTGTTCTCTTAGGTAAAAATAATAGTCTTTTTTTAAAATATATATATATATATATTTGCAGGTTTACCACATTCAAAAAAGGACATTGAGAAACTGGAGTGTGTCCAAAGGAGGGCGACTAAAATGGTGAAAGGTCTGGAAACCATGCCCTATGAGGAACGACTCAGGGAGCTGGGGATGTTTAGCCTGGAGAAGAGAAGGTTAAGAGGTGATATGATAGCTCTGTTTAAATATTTGAAGGGATGTCATATTGAGGAGAGAGCAAGCTTGTTTTCTGCTGCTCCAGAGACTAGAACATGGAACAATGGATGCAAGCTCCAGGAAAAGAGATTCCACCTCAACATTAGGAGGAACTTCCTGACAGTAAGGGCTATTCGACAGTGGAACACACTCCTTCCTCGGAGTGTAATGGAGTCTCCTTCCTTAGAGGTCTTTAAACAGAGGCTGGATGGCCATCTGTACGGGATGCTTTGATTGAGATTTCCTGCATGGCAGGGGGTTGGACTGGATGGCCCTTGTGGTCTCTTCCAACTCTACGATTCTATGATTCTATGAATGTGGAGGGACCGTTATACTGTGTTCAGTGGGACTCATTCCATCCCAAGTAACTAGCCAAAGAACTACCGCCTGATTTAAAAAAAAATTAATCCCATGCCTGTTCAATATTATAAGACTACTCCTCATCAACAGCAAACTCAAATGCATTTGCTCTTTATCATCTCTGGAAATCAGGGTGCAACACAATTATTATAGATGAAACATTCCCTCATAAGTACTTTCCAGAAAAATAGGAAATAGAAGGATGTGGTAGATAAAAGAGGAATAAGAGGAGGGGGGGCATGAGTAGGTAGAAGAGCAACAAATGTATGTAGTGCTTCCAAATGTTCAAAGCAATCTTAATACATTAGTTTTTAAATACACTGTAATGTGTATTTACAACATTACACTGTAAAACAACCCTGCAAGGTAGAGCTCAGTAGTATTATCTCCATGTTTCAAATAATGACCTAACACTGAAAGTTAATGACATCTGGGAGAGGGGAGTGCCGCAAGAGGAGAAATCTAATTCATTATGGAAGTGTTCCAGTGTTGTTTAGTGGTTTGAGCATTGAATTATGACTTTGGAGACCAGGGCTCAAATCCCTGTTTGAGGATAAAAACCCACTAGGTAACCTTGAGCAAACCACACTCTCTTAGCCTCAGAGGATGGCAATGACATACCTCCTCTGAAGAAACGTGCAAAGAAAAGGCTATGATATGGCCTTAGGGTCACCACAAGTCAAAAATGACTTGGAGGCACACAACAAATTCTAAAATCCACATCCTTTCTCTATTATGAGCCTGCCCACCTAGGCTTAGATTTTCAGGGAGACCATTCTCTTGGTCTTGCCAACATGAGAGGCACCAGTGGTGAAAATGTGAGAGAGGGCGATCTACAAGCTCCTCAACAAGCTCACTTCTCCATCAGTACGTGAAGATCCAGTTTTTTGGCACCTGACTGATTCATGCAGAAGTGGCAGTACTTTGTTCTCTTTATGTGGGTTTTCTAAATTGCTTTTAATTTGACTGTTGTTTTTATCTGATCATTTCTTGATGTTTTAACTTTATAACTTTATTTCATTTTAATTTGAATGCAGATTTTTAAAAATCTTGTTACGAGCTATTTTGAGTCTCTGTTAGAGGAGGAAAGAATGGTTAAATTCTAACCTGCCCTTCCACACACACCTCCCAATGCCACAGTTTACAGCCTACCTGACATCCTTACCTACAGGTGCTGCATTTACAGCCTAGGACAACATGGTGAAAGTCTCATGAAGCACCACATCCAGCTGCCTCACCAGGACATGGCAAAGTGCAAAGTACTGCAAAAGCAAAAAACACCTGAGCAAGTACAGGCAGCAGCATCCTCTACCTGCCAGATCACCATAGACCAGGAATCCAAATCCTGGAAACTCATATCTCTCCACAGAAAATGCAAACTTCCCTGGCATGATGCTAGCAACTAGCTCAGAGTGAAGTATAAATAATATAAAATAGTACAGAAGTTTGTACATTTATTATTAAGCAAACCAGCATGGAGTACAGCTATCTTACACATGTGCATATTGCATCACAAGAATCTGAGAAGCTCACCTTTCAAAAGGAAAAATAACTGAATTTTCTAGTCTTCGTGGTTTAAGGGGGAAAGGGGGGATGGAAAGGAAATCCTTCACACATTCAGTCCACTCATCTTTTTCAGTTTTAACTCAGCATGTGATGACTAGTAAATCAGCGTGTGAATAGATACCACCGAAAGCTGGGGGATATTAGGGAACATGGAAGTATTTGTTAGGGATTTCTAAATGTTGCAGTTATCAAGGGAAGAGTATCCTAGGTCCTGCTTCTTTCCACCTGCACATGCATTGCTCTTCAAACCCAACTTTTCCCACGCTTCCTTCCAGCAAAAGCTTCCACAACTGCAAATCTGATCCAAAAATGTTCAATAAACTGACTAGAGTTAAATAACTAAATAAACATAGAAACGTGTATAGAATCCACTTTAAAGTTGAACACCAATACAACATTTTGCTTCATATTCTGCTCTGTAAATGTATCACCAGCATAAGCTGCTATCTGTGTTTTTACAAGCTAGCACAAAATGACGTGTGGCAGGATCCTGAAGAGACCTGGGGTTCCTCCTTAACAAACAGACACCTTACATGGCAATCAAAAGAAAAATAAACACACAGGCAAATGAAGCAAAAACCATTTCACTCCTGACAGTGGTTGCTGTGTCAACGCGGAGAGAGCAGGAGACACACACCATCCTGGTAATCAGCAGCACTGTCAAAGAGCTGAATAAGTAACATGAGATTTTGCCAAAGCCTTGGCTCAGGCATTTCCTTCAAACTGACTCTGACAGCTAGCAGCCAAACGTGAGCATTGGAGACAGAAAAAGCTCACCTCCGGAAGAAATCCAATCTGTCAACAAGAATGACCAGATAATAACTTCAAACCACCAATAGAAAGGATCTTGGCCCACAGGGCCTCCTAATCCTAGCTCCCAGAGGTCCACTTTTCAAAGAAAAGCATAGCACTAAAGACAAAAACATCTTCACCAGGACCTCCCCAGCCACCTTCAAACGCTACAATCAGAACTCCTTCCCCCTAGAAGAGAGAAGCCCATTCTTCTTTGCTTCCAGTCAACCTGCTCATCCTTTTCTTCAGAAATTTATACAGAGCAAAGGCTGGCTCAACACACTAATCTCAGCATGCCAGTGATGTGGTTTTGTAGTCCCATCTCATCATTTATTACAATTCCTGATCTTCAGAGCTGGAGGGAGCCCTTTTGCATGCAACACCCAAGACTTCTCCCCACCCTGAGAAAGTGATTTTAGACTGCGGGTTGATGTGCAGATGGCCATACTGTGTAGATGAATAGAAACATGTGGATCTGGCAAATTCTTCCTTTCTTTCCAGATATACCTTACATATTGAAGAAACAGCAGGCACAAGAGCTGCCCCTCAGAGTTCATTTGTCCTCCTGAGTTTCCCTTCTGCATCGATTTTCTTCTCACACTGGGTAGCATCAACCCAGCTCACAGTGCAATAGCCAGGGCTGAAACACCTGGGTGCAGAGCATTCAGGCAGATTGGTGCTATGGGGATCTCTGCCAAAAGTACTGTAGTATAGCTATTGGGGGGGATGACAAAATGAGGGCATTGCCCCTCAAATAAGACTTTCCCCTCAAAAAAAGTACAGTGGAACCTCACCATACGCGGGGGATCCGTTCCGGATCCCACTGCGTATGGCGGTTTCCGCCTATGCTTGAGCCCCATTGTAAACAATGGGGCTCGTGCACGGCAGCGCGCGAGGCGCAACGGGTGCGCGCACCCATTCAATTGAATGGGACGCGCCGCCCCTTCCGCCCCGCGCGCGCCGGCGGCTTTGAGCACCTATGCTCAAAGCCGCCTATAAAAAGACCGCGTATGCGGAGGCTCCACTGTATTCTTTACCCACCCACCGCTCCATGCCCAATTTCTAAGGACAATATCACATAACTGAAATTGGAAGTAGAATACAGTGTCATCCTGAACGCAATCATTGCGCGAAAGGTTACCACACGCGATAGCTGGCACTCCAAACGCAATCATGTGTCAATCCACAGTTAAGTAAATTTGGTGAACTAGCAATGTCACAAACCCTATTCCAAGGCAACTTCGCACTCAGTGCGCTGTTGTTTGGTGTGATGTGCATGTCTCCTTTGGCCCTGGTTTCCCCCCCAATCTGGAAGGGGGGGTTCCCATGAAGCCACGCTGCAATTCCGCTTCAATTTTGCTTCCGCTTGTCCTTCAGCATTGCTGAGGGGGGGCTGCTGCCTGCTAATTAAGAGGCATGAACCCAGAGCTATTGGATAACCATTATATTCACGTTTCAGCATGACAAGAGTGAATATATGCTCGTTTTAACGTGAATAGAGCATGTTCTTTCAACCATTCTTCCCATCCCCCCTGCAACTTCTTTTGTAAATTGTGGGGTTCCTTGGTTCCTCTCTCTCACTTGCCTAAATATGCTATGCTCCGGTCATCTGGAGCCTCCCTGAACATGCGCAAGGGTCCCGATTCACAATTAAGATCCCACCAATGTGATGGCTTACTTTGCACAGAATCTGGGTTGTGTTCGGGGAGGCCATTACAATGAATTTAAGGTGTGATAAGTAACTGTATGAATTCTCGAATTGGCCTCGCTATCTTCTCTTTCGAAATTGAGAGCCTTCCGTCCCTTTTGATAAACTCCTAAGCACTGCAGTAACTGAAAATTTCAATAGAGCATTTAGAATTAGAGTTCAGGCATCCAAAGCAACCAAGGGAATGTGAACATGCCAAATCATTCCTACGTGTGAAAGATTTTGAGTGTCTCACTCTCAGCAATGTTAGAAATTTAGGGACTGAAGAAAAATGTCATTGGGGAGCAGAATTCTTACAAAAGGGGTAATGCTCTCATTTTGTCTTGATGGGGTACAAGAAGGAAGAACACACACCCCAAAACAGTTCTGCACTTCTTTCCTACTGGCAGCACTGGAGTCATCCAGAAACAAGAAACAGAGCTGAGACCAGCACAGTGCTCCACACCAGTGCTTCCCAAACTATCCAGTGTGGCACATCAACACACACACCCCAACCAGTATCATATTTGTACCAAGTCATTATCATATTTGCTAGTTTCCTTGAAATTTACCCCAGAACAAAGGCTTGCGGACCAGCACTAGTCAATGAATCACTACTTTGACAGCCCTCCTTTATTATAGATTGGGAGTCAGTTGTGTGTGTATTGGTTTGTCTACTCTCTCTTTCTCACCTGCTGGCAGGCATGCCTCCATGACTGTGACTAGAGCAAAGTGGGTTTTTTAGGAGAAGAAAGGGAGGGAGGTCCAAAGCGGAGCCATAAACTTCAAGGCCCACCCAAATGTAGTAAGTAGGTCCCTCCACTGCACCACCGTCATCACCTGCAATCCCTCCCCTTGACACTGACCAGAAGAGAGAGAGGGGGGGGGGGAGAGAGAGAAGGCAGTTTGGGAGTAGCAGCCCAGAGAGTCAAACATGACACCTTTCATTAGTCTCTCTCTCTCTGCTCCATGGTCCAACATACAAGTGTCATCCCTCTGTTATCTTCTCCAGATGCAAAAGACTTCCTCAAGATACAGAGCCTCGGGCTGAGGGCAAGGATGGAGTCGCCTGTCCCTCTGCAGATCAGCACACAAAACCCATGGGAACAGCATGGAAGAGAAAGCAGACCCAGCCACTCTAGCAAGAACCCACTGTTGACCTCTCAGATCACAGGGCTTCTCCCACAAACTCTGATCACACAGAATCACAGAGTTGGAAGAGACCCCCAAGGGCCATCCAGTCCAACCCTATTTTGCCTTGCAGGAAGACACAGTCTACACACACACACACAACCCCACAGGCTCAGTTTAAAGGCCTCCAAGGAAGGAGACTCCACTACCCACTGTCGAACAGCCCTTACTCTCAGGAAGTTCCTCCTAGTGTTGAGGAGCTTGCATCCATTGCTCCTTGTACTGTTGTCTGGAACAGCAGAAAACAAGCTTGCTCCCACCAAAGTATAGGAGCCCCTTTCAAATGCTTAAAGAGGGCTGCCATATCACCTCTTCCACAGGCTCCACATGCTCAGCTGCTCCCTGAGTGGCTTTCTCCTTCCCATCCTTCCCCCGCACCCAGCCTTTCCTGGGGGTGCCCAGGGGTTGTGAAGCCCCCTGCCCCCTTCTGCCCAGGCCAAGCCCCGGCCAGGCCCTCCTTTCTGGGGAAGAAGGGGAGCCCCTACCAGAGTCCCTGCAAGAGGCGGGGGCGGCCCTCTTCCTCTTAACTCCAACTCTGCCCAGGAACAGTCTATCTCTATAGGGCGGGGATAGCCTCGGAAAGGGCCACATTCATTCCGTGCCTCAGTATCCACGTGTCACCGCGGAGCTGGCTGGCTTCGTTCCCGCACACAGTGCTCCAGCAGAGTCTGCCTTATCCCGAAGCAAAAACCCAGCTCTCTCCGCCTCAGAAGAGGGCAATGGCCAACCCTCCTCTGGAGCAACCTGGCCAAGAAAACCCCAGCAGAGCTCCACCGTCGCTGGGCTGGAAGTCCGACACGACTTGGAGGCACTCCACCAGGAGAAACAGGTGGCACCGAAGGGCCGGCCCTCAGAGGCAGCGGCGGCGGCGGCGGGGCGCCTTCTCCCCGGGACCCAGCCCTTAGCCTCCCCGGGAGCAGAGGGAAAGGGGACGGGGGGGGGGGCAGGGCTGGAATCCCGGCCTGACATCGTTTTTGGTGGGTCTTTCGGGCTGATGCCAGGGAAGGGCCTAGAAGCCATACCTTAGGAGGAACGCCTTAGGGAGCTGGGGATGTTTAGCCTGGAGAAGAGAAGGTTAAGGGGTGATATGATCGCCCTGTTTAAATATTTGAAGGGATGTCATATTGAGAAGGGAGCAAGCTTGTTTTCTGCTGCTCCAGAGAACAGGACCCGGAACAATGGATGCAAGCTCCAGGAAAAGAGATTCCAGCTCAACATTAGGAGGAACTTCCTGAGAGTAAGGGCTGTTCGATAGTGGAACACACTCTTTCCTCGGAGTGTAGTGGAGTCTCCCTCCTTGGAGGTCTTCAAACGGCGGCTGGATGGCTTTGACTGAGAGTTCCTGCAGGGCAGAAGGGGGTTGGGCTGGATGGCCCTGGGGTCCCTTCCAACTCTCTGACGAGCCCCACTCTCTCAGGCTCAGAGGAGGGCAATGGCCAGCCAAGGCACAACCCCAGGGCCTCCCCGCCTGGCCCCGGGCCCTTACCTTGAAGTCTGCGGAGAGCTGCGGCGTATACTGGAGGGTCCAGAGGGCGCGGACCAGGGCGGCCAGGTGCCGGGTGACCTCTCCGGCCGTGGCTGCGGGGCCCGGGGGCTGCGGAGGGGGGGAGGGCCCGGGGCGCTGGGGCTGCTGCTCGGGCAGGGCCAGGAGGAGGAAGGCGGCCAGGAGCTCGGTGTGGCTGAGGCACTGGACCACGGCGTTGAGGAAGCAGGTGTTGCCGTGGTTCTTGAGCCCCTGGGCCCCGGGGGTCAGGGGGCTGGCCGAGGAGGAGGCCGAGGAGGACGAGGACCGGGGAGCCGCTGCCGCCGGAGCTGCGGGACTCAGGGCCCCCAGAGAAAGGCGCCCACCGCCGCCGCCGCCGCCTCCTGCTGCTGCTCCTGGGTCGGGCCGCTTGAAGCCTCCCTCGTCGTCCTCCGCCTCGCGGCTCTCCAGGCGCCGGTGGAGCCTCCGGCGCTGCTCCCGACGACGGCGACGCGGGGCCCGCAAACTTTCCAGGAGGCGGCGGGCCAGGCGGCTCAGGGCGCGGGCGGCGCGGCGGCGGACAGCTCCGGCTCCGGAGGAAGGGCGCTCCTTCTCCTCCTCCTCGTCTTCTTTGCCCAGGGGGGGCTCCCCACCGCCGCAGGACCCCCGCCGCTTCCCCTCCGCCTGGAGCCCCGCCATCGCCCCGCCGCGGCGCCCGCCCGCCCGCCCGCCTCCTCCGCCTCCGTTGGCGGCGGCTACCTGCGGCCTCCTTCTTGGCTCCCGGCGGGGCTGGGCTCCTGGGCGGAGGAGGAGAAGGAGGGGCCCGGCGGCCTCCCACCGCCCAAGGAGGACGCGCCGCACTCCGAGGAGAAGCTCCCTCCGACTGGAGAGAGGGCAGAGAGAGCCCTCCTGCTGCTGCTGCTGCTGCTGCTGCTTCGTCGGTGTGCCAAGTACAGTAGTCCTTTCCAACTTATGGCCACTCCACTGTCAGGCTCCTTCCCCTCAGGAGGCCGAGAGAGTGTGCCCTCAAGTCCTTCCCGACTTCTATGGCGGCGCTAAGGCGGTGGTGGAAGTGTCCTGGGGGTTTTCTGGGCAAGAGCGGTTCAGCTGGCCTCCTTCTGAGGAGGCTGAGAGAGTGTGACTTGGCCAAAGTCGCACAGGGAGGGGTTTGCTTTTTTATGGCCGTGCTGAGAACCCCTCCCTGGACTCCAAAGGCGCCGCCTAATCACCCTCAAGCCAGCGCTTCCTGCTCAGAGTGGAGGACATTCTGGAATGCCTCCGCCGGGACAGAAGGGTGGCATGCAGGAGGAGGTGTCCGGGGAAAGGAGGGCGCCAAGGCAGGGCGCCTCCCCCTCAGTGGGGGCGGAGGAGGGGCGCCTGAATTTGGCGGGAAGGAGGAGCCAAGACCCCCCTCCCTCTCAAATGGAGGACGTGTCCTGGAAAAGGAGGACGAGCCTGGACACCCTGAACGTAGGACGTTCAAGAAAAATGAAGGGCGTTGTCAAATAAAAGCTTTAAAAACATCTTAATATGAATCCATGCTTGTTTTAGTCATGTTCAGAACGGAGGATATTTTGGAATGCCTCCTGAAGAGAAAAACGTGTAGGACGTGCCCTGGAAAAGGAGGACGGCTGGCCACTGAGCTCTGCTTAGGTACTACTAAACCATTAGCCTGCCATAAGGGTCTGAATATTGGTCTGTATGACTGGAGACCAGGGTCCGATTCCCAGTTCAGCCATGGAAACCCAGTGGGTGAGCCTGGGCAAGTCACGCTCTCTCGGCCTCGGAGGATGGCCTTGGCAAACCCCCTCTGAAGAAACCCATGGTTGCTGCAAATCTGAAACCGCACAACAGCAACAAACTAACCAGCGGGGGCCAACTGTGGCAGCAGGAGCAAGCCATGAAAGAGCATCTCCAGCCTCAGGCCTAAGGGCTGCTGTTCTTTCCTACAGGTTCAGCCATCAAGTGCTGGAGGGACAAAAAAACAGATCTCTGCAGCACAGTCCCTTCTGGGGGGAAGCCTTGATGGATTCAGTGGGTCTAACATGGCAGGCAAGGGATGCTGGGGTGGTGTAATTTGGCATTTCCCCCTGAATTCATGCCGCATGATTTAGATTAGCAGCCGCATCTCACAGCTTCCATGCCACTGGGGTGGGCAGTCTGCACCAGGCCTACTCTGAACTTCAGAGAGGCTTTCCAAGGTTTGTGGACCTGTTTGTGGTATGGGCTTGAGGACGGTGGGCCCTTGGTATCTGCTGTGGTTTGGTTTCATGACCATGGATACCAGGTTCCATGAAATACATAGTAGCATAGCAAAAGCATAGTAAAATGGTGTCCCTTGTATAAAATGGCAAAAACAGGGTTTGCTTTTTTGGAATTTATACTTTTTGGAATATTTTTATTTCATAGATGCTTGAATCTATGGATGAAAAATCCATGGATATGGAGCACCAACTGAACCTTTGAAACATGCTGGTGGCTTGTTGTTGTCGTTGTTGTTATTGTTTTGCCTTCCAGTCATTTCCAACTTATGATGACCTTAAGGTAAACCTCTCATGGTTTTTTTTGGGTGAGATTTGTTCAGAGGAGGTTTGTAATGGCCTTCCCCTGAGGCTGAGAGCATGTGACTTGCCCAAGGTCACCCAGTAGGTGTCATGGCCGAGGGGGAATCAAACCCTGGTCTCCAGAGTCATAGTCCAACACCCAAACCAAGCTGGCACCTGACTTTATTTGTAACTGGGAGGTCAGCCTGACTGCATCCTTCTGAGTTTCCAGTGGGGAGTGAAGGTCATGTTGTATTGCATGGCCTTTCACTCTTAAAATTAGGGGTATCTGTTCTGACTGTTTTAAAAACTACTTTAGGACTATTTTTAAAGAGGTCTGAAGTGTTTAAGAGAAAGGAACTGTGAAAACCACCTCTGAGTATTCCTTGCCTAAGAAAACTATGAAATCCATGGAGTCACCATAAGTCAGCAGGTGACTTAAAGGCACAAACACGCCCAAGAGGCACCGGAACCTGTCTGGTCTTGAGAACTAAGCAGGGTCAGCCCTGCTTAGTACTTGGATGGGAGACCACCAAAGAATACAAGGTGTTGTAGGTTATATTTCAGCGGAAAGAACTGGTAAACCACCTCTGAGTATTCCTTGCATAAGAAAACCCTATGAAGTTCATGGGATTGTCATAAGTCAACAGGTCATAATTGGGTTTTAGTTTTGTATTTAATGTTTTTAAAGTATTACCCATTATATCTTGCGTCAGGGGCTCTGATGGGCCAAGAGTCAATAAACAAATAGTTCATTTTAAGTTCAGACTAAAATTCAGAGCAGACTCAGCATCCTACTGACAATGAGGCCACCAGCTTCCACCACTGTAGGACCCAGCAGATCCCAAATGCCAGTGTTGCTTGACAGGTACAGGAGGTGATGTTGGTGTGGGAAGTGACCATACTGTCAGTCCTCCCACCCGCCCTGTCTCCCATGTTCAAATATTACACTGTAGCCCCATAGTATGACTGCAGAGCCTTGGGTGGTTTGCAGTGGCATGTCCTGTGGGCATTATCACCTGCTTACAAACTAAACTATGAGTTGATTCCCTCAAAGGCTTCAGGCAATCCCCAGAATTAAGAGTAATGTGGATCATCCTAGGATGAATAGAAGATGCACACACTACATAGGCATATCAGGACTCCAGTTTCAGTTAATCCATGAATACTTCAGCTGACAGTTCAACTCCACCTTGGAACTAGATAGGATTCTCTTACATGATGGAGACCTCTGATTTTTAGCTCAGCAGGCAACCAAATTCCAGACTGGGGAGGATCTGAAGGAGGCTGCTTTATCTCAGTGGGCAGGGCTGAGGGCATAGGGTTCATTAATAATTCTTACCAGTTAGGATATTTTCCTTGACAAGTCTACATGTCCTGTAGCTGCACCCACACTGCAGAAATAATCCAGGTTGACACCACTTTAACTGCCATGGCTCAATGCTATGGAATTTTGAGAACTAGTTTTGTGAGACATTTTATCCTCCCTCAGAGAGCTCTGGTGTCACAACAAACGACAGTTCCCAGAATTCCACATCATTGAACCATGGTGGTTAAAGTAGTGTCAACCTAGATTATTTATGCAATGTGGATGCAGCCACAGTGTTTTTCTACTCCGAAGTCAGCCCCCATGCAACAGTTGCCTGGCCTGCAACACAGATTACAGTTCCATGCAATTGTTTCCTGAGCTGGAAAACCTCTCAGTTCCATGCAACAACTTCTTGGGCTTTAAATAGCTCCTTATCTCCAATCAAGTGATCAGAGATAGCAGTAAGAAGAATCTTGCAAAGCTACGAGGCTCTGAAGCTGAGGTTCCCCATCTCTATTTTAAAGGAAGCTGACATCAGTCTCAGCTCTTATTTGCTTTAAGAGAAGGATAATACTGACCTAATTTGCAGTATTACTTTTAGGATCAGTGTGATAAATGTGTGAGAAGTGGCTTTGATCATCAGAACATAAACAGAAGCTCCTAATTATTCATTCAGCACTTGCTGAAGCCTTTGTGTGGCTGATGGCCATGCAGGTCCTAAGTATCCCTATACTGGTGCTGCTGCTATTAATCCATGCTATTAGTACCAAAGATGGAAGCTGCAAAATGTGCAGCAATGATACATTAGGAGGAACTTCCTGACAGTAAGGGCTGTTCAACAGTGGAACACACTTCCATGGAGAGTAGTGGAGTCTCCCTCCTTGAAGGTCTTTAAACAGAGGCTGGATGGCCATCTGTCAGGTATGCTTTGATTGTGAGTTTCTGCCTGGCAGGGGGGTTGGACTTGATGGCCCTTGTGGTTTCTTCCAACTCTAGGATTCTATGATTCTATGATAAGACTGCTTTGTTGGTTGCCACATGCCTTTGGCAAAAATCACCTAGTGTCAGAGCCAGTTAGCATTATGCTTTCTTGCAGCCCCTGTCCAATGTCCCTTTTGGCTCCCAGCCTATAACCAGTGAGTCGTGTGCTGTGTTCAGATCTTCCTTAAATCAACTGTGCTACAATATAGCCTACAGCACCTGGCATTTGTTGGTGGTCTCCTACCCAAGTACTAATGAGGGCTCACCCCGCTTAGCTTCCAAGATGAGATGGGATCTGGTGCCTTTTGAGTAGCTAGATCCCATGTGGGATGCATTAAACAACTGAAATTTTTCTTATACAGTACCAAGAAAAAGATTTACACACATTGCGATGCAGTCTTGGTCTTCTAGGCAGCTACACTGGATTTATCAGGGGTTGGGCAGGGAAGAGAATAGAAGTACTGTTAGTAGTATCCTAGTTAGTTGTATGCTCATCTGTTTGAAGGAGCTCAAGGTGGTGTACGTAGTCATCTGTGTGTTTCCTCACAACATTCCCCTGAGTTTAAAAGATAATGAGTGGCCATCTCAGTCCAACACTCTAACCAGATTTTATGTATTTAGGCTGATCTGGCATTGGGAAAAATAAAGATGGCTGTTTCTTGTTGATATCTTCACTGCCTGGGAAATGGTATCCTGTACTGCTTAATTGCTGTGTTGGTTTTTGACTTTTCACTGGCTCTTTCTCTACTTGCCACTTACTAAAACAAGAGAAAACAGAATGCAAATGGAGATTTCCAATTGATTCTGTGAAAGCTGAAGTAAACGCAAAATTATGAGTGGGGGGTGGGACTAGTGTGCTCTTCCATATTTTGAACTGCAGTTCCCAGTATTCCTCACTGGTTGAGACTGTTATGAGTTGGAGTACAACAGCACCTGGAAGACCATGCTATTCCCACTCCAACACAGAGCCATCGCCCTATTAATATTATTCATATTATTTTTAATGAACTTTCCTTTACAAGAACCTAATGATGGAGTACAAGAACTACCTCTGGCCATGACTCAGTCCACCTCCTTTTGTTTCATTAAAAAAATGTATGCTGATCAGGCCTTGAAATCTTTACAGCAGGCATAAAATGAAATGGTAGGAAAAGGAAAGCTTTCCCGTTTCATGCTCCAACCTCTGCCTGCCATCTCATTGCATTTGCAAAGACAGATTGTTAAGTCAAGGGGATTCTTTAATAGGAGTCCTTCTGGTTCAAAGGGAGCCTTCCTTTCCTCTGTCTGGAGCATCACCTGACAAAGATCCTGCCCTAAATTAGGTTGGGCTGAGCAAATGTCAAGCTTCTTAGATCTTCTTCTTCCTCTTCTTTCTCCTCTTCCTCTTCCTCTTTTTTCTATAACCCAACTCCGCCATCCCCCAACTCGTAGATGTAGGGGTTTGGGTTTTTTTGTTTTGTTTTGTTTTTTGTTTTTAGAAAAATAGCAACCTAGGGGATAGATATACATTGAGGACGAATAAATACCTTGGAAGTATCAGATCCAGTCTGACCTTGGAAGATGAACAGGATCAGCACTGGTTAGTACATGGATGTGAGACTGTCAAGGATTTCCAGGTGCTGCAGGCTATATTTCAGAGGAAGGAACTGGCAAAAACATTTCTGAGTATTCCTTGCCTTTAAAAATCCTATGAAATTCATGGGGTTCCAATAAGTCAATAAGTGACTTGAAGGCACATGCATGTGTCTATGTACACACAAATGAAAGAACAAGGTAACATGGAACATGTGCTCAGATGAGGAGTTTCTTTTTACGTACCCAATCTGCCATCCACAAATACATTCCTGGCTCTCAACATTGTTTGCTTCAGCACCCTTTTCAGTTGTTATTATTATTATAAAACAATTGGGAGTCATCAATCCTTGTTGATATACTGCAGATCACAAAGAAATCTACTATTAGGTCCCAGTTTTTATGCCTGCCCCTGCTTTAGAGGGATCAACTCTCTGCTTGTCTTCATCAGTAACCTCTTTTCTTTCTGAAAACTGTTCTGTTATTGCATATGGATGATTAAGCAGATGGAACAAAGGGAAGATGCCTTTTAATGTACACTTCAGTAGCTATGTATTAATTTGTTGATGAGAAGGCCCACCAAAGGAGAGTGTTTGACTCAGGTATAAGAGATGCAGGTGACTACATTTTAAGCCCTTTGCTCTGTTTTGAGCAAATTACAGTCTGAAAATTTATTGTTGCATTGGTTGCTGTTGCACTATTGACATACGGGCAATCTCTAAACTCCAGAGGAAGACTTAGATGGACAGCTGTTGCCACCACCAATCAAAACACAGTGCACACAATACACAATGCCATGTTCACGTTTTAACTGTCCCCCTCCCAGAAAATGGGTGAAGAAACACAGGAGGGTCATAAATGGAAGACAACATCATCTGAATCCTTTAGAATTCCATAGATATGGGATGGCTATAAAGAAGAGGTTTATTAGTTGATTGAATGTATTGGAAATGTATCTTTGTTGGTTTCTACTTTGTTTATGAGTAGTTATCGATATAATTGATTAATTAAGCTTTAATATATTCAGTGACGGATGTAAATTTCAGATGGACTAAAAAATAAGGTAACAGATTTATTAATCTAAACAGACAATAAGAAAACAGTAATCTTAAGGGCTGGACATGGGAAGATGGAAGTAAATGGGTAGAATATTCTTGAAGGGGATTGTATACTGTATTAAGTATATAATCCATGCCGATAACTTGATGAAACAAGGTTTTATGTTTATAAAAATTGAAATAGTAGTAATAATAATAATAATAATAATAATAATAATAATAATAAAGAATTCCATGGATATGGCCCAGTTAGTGAGTAACAAATGCCTCATCTGAAACACCCTTTCACATTTTCTGTAGAACTTTTCTTGAAGAGACCCTGTTTTCCTTTGAAAAAATGTAGGCTTTGTGGACTTCTTGAATACAGTAAAGCTATATATGGGGCCTAAACACCCAAAAGACATCAGATTCCAGCTCTGGTTAGTACTTGGATGTTTCAGTCTGTGCAGCCTGATGATGTGGACAGGATCCTTGGAGAAGTGAGGGCCACCATGTGCATACTGGATCCTTGCCTTTCCTGGCTCCTGAAAGCAGCCAGAGAGGGACTGGCCAAGCGGGTAAGGAAAGTAGTGAATGCTTCACCACAGCCAGGCAGATTTCCATCCTGCCTAAAGGAGGCTGTGGTGAGGCCATTACTGAAAAAGACCTCCCTGGATCCCGCCATCCTGGATAACTATCAGCCAGTCTCTAATTTGCCATTCTTGGGCAAGGTTCTGGAGTGAGTGGTGACCTCCCAGCTTCAGGGGTTTCTGGATGAAATGGATTATCTAGATCAATTTCAGTCTGGCTTCAGATCTGGCTATGGCACAAAGACAGCTTTGGTCACCTTGGTGGATGACCAAGGCAGGGAACTGGATGGGGGGAGTGTGTCCCCGTTGGTTCTCCTGGATTCCTTGGCAGCTTTTGAGACCATTGACCATGGTATCCTTCTGAGCCGCCTCTCCAGGATGGGACGTAGGGACACTGTTACGCAATGGTTCTGGTCTTTCTCAGTGGGGCAAACTCAGAAGATGGTGTTTGGGGACTCCTGTTTGACTCCTTGGCTGCTGGCCTGTGGAGTCCCACAGGGTTCCGTTTTGTCCCCCATGTTATTTAATATCTACATGAAACTACTGGGAGAAGTCAACCGGAGCTTTGGGGTGAGATGTCAATAGTATGTGGATGACACCCAAATCTATTTCTCCTTCCCATCTGATTCCAAGGAAGCTGTCTCTGTATTGAACCAATGTCTGTGGTCAGTAATGGACTGGATGAGGACAAACAAATTGAAACTTAATCCAGACATGACAGAGGTGCTCCTTGTCATTCGTAAGGCAGATTGGGGAATAGAGATATTGCCTGTGCTGGGTGGGGTTACACTCCCCCTGAAATCTCAGGTTTGCAGCTTGGGTGTGCTCCTGGACCCCACTCAGAGCCTGGATGCCCAGGGTTAAGCAGTGGCCAGGAGTGCATTTGCACAGTTAAAACTTGTGCATCAGCTGCGCCCATTCCTTGAGAGGTCAGATCTGGCTACAGTGACACATGCTTTGGTTACATCCCGTTTGGATTACTGCAACACACTCAACGTAGGGCTGCCTTTGGAAACTGTTTGGAAACTTCAGCGTGTGCAAAA
Source organism: Sceloporus undulatus (assembly GCF_019175285.1). NCBI lineage: Eukaryota > Metazoa > Chordata > Lepidosauria > Squamata > Phrynosomatidae > Sceloporus > Sceloporus undulatus. The sequence continues at coordinate 129,142,154 of NC_056523.1, read as the reverse complement.
GCTCACTGCCAGAATGCTGACCGGGGCCAATTATAGGGACCACATAACACTCTTGCTGAAACAGCTTCACTGGCTACCAGTTCATTTCCAGGCACAATTCAAAGTGCTGGTTATGATTTATAAAGCCTTATATAGCTTAAGTCCAGATTATTTGAGAGGCCGTATTTCCTCATATGAACCTGCTAGAGCCCTATGATCTTCAGGGGAAGGCTTTCTCTCATTCCACCATCACAGACTCGTCTGGTGAGGACACAAGAGAGACCCTTCTTGGTGGCTCTCCTGCCCTCTGGAATGCCCTTCCACAAGAAGCAAGACTGCCCCCCCCCACTTGCTTTTTGTCAGTAAGCAAAATCAGCTTTATTCAGGCAGGGTTTTTGTGTATAATCATGGGGTGGCCTAGGTGTTTATTATATAGGGTGGATATTATGGTCTTAGTGTGGTTTTAACGTTTGGAATTTTATATTGTTTTTAGATTGGCTCGGGCCCAGGATTCCTGATGGACCGCCTCTCCCCGTATATTCCGTCCCGCACCCTCAGAACATCTGGGCAGCAATTACTGAAGGTGCCTGGGGCCAGGCTTTCCTCCACCATGAAGAGGACATTCTCCATTGCCGCCCCGGCCCTTTGGAATACGCTGCCCATTGAGCTCCGCTCATCAACCTCCCTGGCCCAATTCAGAAAGGATTTTAAAACCTTTCTGTTCCAACAAGCATTCCCCGAGTAAAATCCTGTGGGCCTCCCTCCTCTTCCGTGGCCAAGAGGTTGGGCTAATGGGGCTTTTAGCTTGTTATTTTACTGTATTTACCTGTTTGATTGTTTTTTACTGTATTGTAACCACATTGTTTTAATATATGTTGTGAGCCGCCCTGATCTTGGGAAGGAGTGGGATAAAAATAAAAACTTTATTTATTATTATATTTTTAACTGTTTTATCATAATATGTTTTTAGAATTTTCATTTGTGAGCTGCCTCGGGTACCTTTTTTGGAAGAAAGGCAGGATAGAAATCAAATAAATAAATAAATAAATGGATACCACCAACAAATATCAGGTGCTGTAAGCTATATTTCACAAAATGGAATCAGCAAAACCATCTGTTAGTATTCTTTGCATAAGAAAACCAAATGAAATTAAAGGGGTTGCCATAAGTCAACAGGCGACTTAAGGGCACATGAACAAACACACATACATCAAAAGGCATGGTCAATTTTGCAACTAAAACAAAATCAGGACTGTGTTGCAGTCAGATTCTCTGTCACAGTTGACTTTCCCCTTCTTTCCTATCATCAACACAGCAATGCTACTCTGTGGTGGTCCCTGAACCAATGCCAGTCCCTGAGCCATGCCTGCTGGTCCTTGGCAAATTTTTAGAAAAGAAAGTAACAGATGTATTCAGTGGATGCAAATTTAATGCTGCTGCTTGGCACACAAAAAATAGTTGTGAGTCTTCATCATCTGGTATTCTAAGAAGCATTGATCTTAGCCTCTGCCCATATATAATCACTGTCCAGAGCGCAGGAAATTAGTTTTTGTGGCTATAACTCCCAGAATCCCCCAAACATGCTAGCTGGAAGATTCTGGAAGTTGCAATCCAAAAGGTAGCTTTTGGTTCAAAACATGGCAGCCAGGCTTGTGTCAGGTACATCTAGGAGGGACCACATTACTCCGGTTTTGAGGTCCCTCCACTGGCTGCTTATCAGCTTCCGGGCCCAGCACAAGGTGTTGGTTATCACCTTTAAAGCCCTAAATGGCTTGGGTCCAAGCTATCTCAGGGACCGCCTCCTCCCGTACAATCCTCCCCGCGCTCTCCGGTCCTCTGGGAGGAACTTACTGCAGCCTCTAAAATCTAGGCTTGTGGCAACCTCCCAGAGGGCGTTCTCTGCTGTCGCCCCCAAACTCTGGAACGACCTGCCGGATGAGATCCGTCAGATAACATCATTAGACAGCTTTAAAAAAGCGGTCAAGACGGACCTCTTCCGGCAGGCCTTTCCAGATTAACCATCCCGGCCCAGGTTCCCTGATTCCCTCATTCCTCCCGTGGCCCCATCTTAGTGATGGTTGAGGATCAACAGAGGGATATCAGGGTTTTTAGTTTTAATTGCTGTTTTTATGCTTGATATTGTGTTTTTAATATGTTATACTGTTTAATACTGTCTTAAGGGGGGGAGGGATAAAGTGTTTTTAATTGTCATATTTTATATTTTACTGTTGTTAACCGCCCGGATTGGTTTGCCAGAGGGGCGGTATACAAATAAATATTATTATTATTATTATTATTATTATTATTATTATTATTATTATAGCTTTTCTAAGTTCTGTCCCTCCTGCCATAGAGTCTAAACTGTCAGTAGTTCCCAGTCTTTGTGTAATCTCTGGAGAAAAAGCATGTAGTTCCAAATGTTCAGCTTTTAAAACAGGCATGTATACCTTGATGTCTTCTCTCCACTGAGAACAACATTTCTAGCAGTGCTACTATTGCTAACTAAAGAAGTCTTGTGTGTCCCCCTCAATTCATTTTGTTGCACCCACTGCCATATTAAATGTGGTGGCAGAGGCAAGGAGAATCTTGAATGGAAGCATGTGATCCACAAGGAGACTCTAAAGCAGAGAGAAATGCTAGCCACTTCCATTCTTCTACAGATTCCTTTATCCATCTACTCATCCACCACTATTCATATCAGAAAGGATGCTCTGCCTTCCCCCATCCCAAACAGCAAATAGGGTAGAAGATGAGTGCACTGTGCATGGGACAAATGAATAAAACACAATGAAATGCAACTCCTACACACTTTTGAAAAGGAAAATAACTACAGTATGTGTTTTGCATAATGCACATCACAACAAGCAGTAACAATGGTAGCTGTTGAAAGAATAAGCAAAAATCTCCAACTAGGAACCATAAATATTTTAACCTAACTCCTTGGAACACTCACACAGACAGAATTTGAAAGAGAGAGAAGAGGTGGTAGGAATGAGTCTCCAATTATAGCAAATGGGAATTCTCCAGTAAGAAAAAAGCCTTGCAAATAGAAGATACTAGGCAAACAGAGGTGCATGGTAATCCAGCCACTTTCAGTAGGCGAGTGGGAGTGGGGGAAGGGAGAGGGAGAGTACAGAATTTTAAGCACTCTGGCAATGTCACTGTGGCATTCTCATTAGACTTTATATACGTTATCCATGAAGGCAAGCTTTCTCCTCACTTTTGCCTTTTAAAGTTGAGTTTTCCTGGCAAGCAGAAGGGATAAAAATGGCATCCAGGTAGCCTGTGTGGCTTGTTGCTGTTGTGCATGAGACCCAGGCAGCCACATCACTTACTGGGGTGCAAGGTTAGGCCCCCTGAGAAGAGAGTGTGTTACCTGCTAGTGTCAGCCCCCCACTGTCAGGTACATCAGATTTCTTTGCTGTCAAGTCAAGTGCAAAGTGACTAACAAGTGAGAGAGAACCCAAGCGGATCTGATTGTCAGGGAAATGCTGATGTCTCTGAGATGGGCTGAAAAGATTTTTGTTTCTTCTAACTTTGTAAGACCCAAAATGTAGCACAGTGGTTTGTCAGCCATATACAGTGGGCCCTTGGTATCCATTAGGGTTTGGTTCCAGGAGTCCCTGTGGATACCAAAATCCATGGACATTCAAATCCCATTAAATTCAATGGATATTAAAATGGTGTCCCTTATATAAAATGGCAAAATCATAGTTTGCTTTTTGGAATTTATATATTTTTAATATTTTTAAGCTGTGGCTCTTGAATCTGTGGATAAAGAATCTGTAGATAAGGAGGGCTGACTATACATACAGCTGAGAAAGGTGGGAGAGAGACCTTCTAAAAGAAATGTATCATCCTTATTGAAGTCATATGCTGCGGGATTCTATGTCTCTCTCTGATAAATTCTATCTAAATTCTCTCTCTCTCTCTCTCTCTCTCTCTCACACACACACACACACACACACACAATTTTAAATTATAGTTATGGTGCTATAGTGCTTTTGGACTACAGCACTATAATTTCTCTGTAAGAGCACCCTGACTGTAGAATTTCCTGCCAGGGGGCAACAGGCTCACTCCATTTCTTTTGAGATTCCGTGCAGGTAAAATGGAATAATTCCACATGGCCCTTGATATTTGAAACTGCTCTATTTTAACATTTATTAAAGGAAATTAAGGACTATTTTAGTTTGTTTCTAAATGTCCTTAAAGAGTATTTTAATTTGTTTTCAAACCTTTTATCTCTCTATTGTTTTAAATATTTCTACCAGTTGTGTGAGTGAGAGCAAGTGTGGCATAGTGGTTTGAGTGTTGGACTAGGATTCTGGGGACCAGGGTTCGATTCCTGGCTTGCCCATGAAACCCACTGGTGATGCTGGGCAAGTCACATACTCTCAACCTCAGGGGAAGGCAATGACAAACCACTTCTGAATAAATCTGGCCAAGAAACTCCTTGGTACGTTTGCCTTAGGGTCACCATAAGTCAGAAATGTTTTGAAGGCACACAACAATAATAAAGCCAGTTGTGCATCAACATGCTGGCCAAAGAGGAGTATTGTAAATATAACAAATAAATAAATTCTGAGATTTTTAAAAATGTACACAGGAGAAAATTTGCCCTTCAAAAATATAGAACTCAGCAAACCATGCCCAAGTTTCAGGGGGAGGGCCTTTGAATGAGCCCTAGCGCAGATTCAATAAATTGATACAAAGACACACACACACCCCTACAAGAACTCACACTTCAGTAAACTAATCTGGACAAGCCCAGGCTTGGGATAAAAGTCCCATGCAAAAGTGATGCGGCTTAGAAGTAAAGAGGTGATGCTTGAGACACAAAGAGCCCCAAATATTGGGAGAAATCAGGATATGACAATTTTTTAAAGTATGTTCTTTAATTTTTGAGAAACTTCAAGAACCATTTATGACATGGTATACTGGATAAAGCCCCTTTTCCACTTTCACATACCTGTCTGCCCAGTTAATTAGCATCACTGGGGGACTTGATGAGGCCATGGAAATCCATTACTCCTGTGTAACACCTGTTTATATAACTGCTGGTATGCTGCACATGTCAATTATATGTGGAACAATTATCAGGTAAGTATGTGTCAGTTTGCGTATCATATCTCTACATGTAGATCAGTGGTGGCAGCACAAAGCTGGTGGCTAACATGTGGCCCTTGAGCTGCTGCTGTTGAAGTGTGACAGCAGTCGCATACACAAGCGCATGCACGTGCACACACACACCCTTTAAGAACAAGATAATTCTTCAATATTTGCCTTCTTTTCAGCACCACTGCACTCCCAGAAGTCTCCGGGAAGCATGACTGAAATCCAAAACAAGGTGTATGCTCCATGTGCATCTTGTTCTTAACTGGAAATGGTGGGGGTGGAGTCAACCTAATTTCAACAGCAGATTTGTGAAGCATGGGAGCGAAGCCCATGACCAGTTGAAGTATGTGTGACATTCGACCCTGATCAACCATGAAAGTTGGCCACTCTGGTTTAGACAAAGTCATCAATTGCGCAGGTGCCAGACTAGCAGATAATCAAGAGATTTTGTTAGCTGCACCAAGAATAAACTAAAATCTCAGGACAGAATGTGAGAGCTAGCAACCACCATACATCTAAATCCCTTTATACTGTATATCAATACCATTCATGAGAATAGGCAGTATTGATTTCTGTAAGCATGAAAGCTGAGCTATTTGCTGAATAGTTCTGCCTTGATTATGTCCTGCTGGTACTGTAGCTAGCTTCTTCTGAGACCCTTCACTGGAATGAGCTTGAGGAAAAAAATACAAACCCATCAGAAATCTGAGAAGCAAGAGTTTGCATCAGAAAAATCACAACCACCCATCCACTGACTCATGCATGTGCTGCCTAGAAAAGAAGAAATCATCATCATCATCATCATCATCATCATCATCATCATCATCATCATCATC
>NC_056523.1:129109906-129136211 GCF_019175285.1 Sceloporus undulatus | reverse complement strand
TATTACAAAGGAAAATATGCAGTTCCAGATTTTTTTTTTGGGGGGGGGCTTTGGAAAAGCTGCTCTCACTGCTCTCCAAACACACACACACCCAGCAATGATGGGCCAGAATACTATCCCCTTGCCTTATTATTTGCCTACTATGCCATGCCAGAGAAGGTATTGAGCAGATCATTGGACCATAAGGCAGGGTTTGAAAATTTGATTTTCTCAGCTACAACTCCCATATGTCCTGAGCCAACATGGCCACTGATTATGATGGCCAGAGGATTCTAGAATCTGTATTACAACAATGTAACTTTCTCAAGGTCTGACATATCTGTCTAGGCTCACTGGTACTGACTTCTTAATTATTTTAGGGTGTTACTTAAGATGTGTGTGTGCTTTCATGTCACCTGTTGACTTATGGTGACCCCATTAATTTCATAGAGTTTTCTTAGGCAAGGAATACTCAGAAGTGGTTTTGCCAGTTCCTTCCTCTGAAATATGCCCTGGACTGTATTAATTATGTTACGTCATCTCCTTGCTAAGAAAAACTTTAAATGGTCTAGGTGCCAAAACAAGGACAAAGACCTGGGCATATCATTATAACCCTGAGACAAATTAACATGTTGATCATGGTGTGCTGGCTTGGGGCTATTTGTTCAGCTTTCTTTCTTTTTTTTCTTTTAGCTCATTATGATCATGGAAATGACTTCATAATGTATAAGTGGTCTCATCATAATACATGTTCAGATTTCCCAGTAGGCCTAAAGTTTGAAGACACCAAATGGACTGTTTAGTCTAGTTCCCTGCAACAGAATTTCCTGAATTTAAAGTGTAACATCACCTAATTAATTTTACCATATTAACCAGGAAATAAATCACAGAATAACATGCCATTGCCTAAATCTGATTATTATTACCCTGCTGCCATCTTATTATAGCTGCTTTTAACTAGCAATGTGTTGTTGTTGCTGCTGCTGCTTTCATTAACTGGTTAATCATGCAAAGAGCATATTGACCTAAATACCCTAAAGGCACCAGATCCTGCCTGATCTTGGAAACTAAGTAGGGTCTGCCCTGGTTAGCACTTGCATTGGAGACCACCAACAAATATCAGGTGCTATAGGCTCAGAGGAAAGAGCTGGCAAATTAACCTCTGAGAATTCCTTGTCTATGTAAACCCTGTGAAATTCATGGTGCCCTCATAAGTCAACAGGAAACTTGAAGGCACATATACACACATGTGTGCAAACAGCATGTCATCTTCACTATATTTATCTCCATCATTCATAGCTCCAGGGGCAGGAAATAGTTCATTAAAGCTTCTATTATAAGGAGAGACATCCCAGGCAGAGAAGTTGTGAGGTGCTCCAATATATATGTATATTTTTCTCCCAGCATGAGACCCAAACAGAACTTGGAAAAATAATGTTTTTGGACTCCAGTTTTCAGAGTCTCCCAGTAGCCATACTTATTAGGAGTTTCTCAGAGTTAGAGCCTTAAAAATGTATCTTCTCCAGGCTCTGCCTTAAAGACAGAAGCACCTTCTTGGTGGCTGACCAAGAACTTTGAACTTAAAGATCTGCCCGAGCCTCCACAACTTTCTGAGCCCTTAATTCAGGAACTGGGAAGCTTTTTTAAAAAAATTAACCAGGATCCCTTGACATTTATTTTATTTATTAGATTCATATCCCACCTTTCTCCCAAAATGGAATTCAGGACTGCTCACAATAATTTATGAATGAAACAATCAGAAACCACATTCAAGTAATTATGATCTCTCCTACTATGAAAGTGTGAACACGGTGGAAAACCGAGACTGGAGGGCAGGAAGAGAATAAACTTTTAATATATGGTCAATCAGTTTGAAATGTGTTGCAGAGTTCTGCAGATACCACAGACTGCCCAAAAGACAAATAAAAAAGGGCAAATGAAGCCTAAATTTTCACTGGAAACCAAAATGACTAGACTAAATTTTTTGTACTTTGGACACTTCATGAGACAACATGACTTTCAGCACTGGATGAAATGATAATGCTTGGTAAAGTGTGAAGCAGTAGGAAAAGATTGCATTAAAAGTAAATTGATTCAATTAAAAAAAAACACACAACCATGAGCAAAGGCTGTTAATTACAGGGTATCTTGCAGGCCCTTTGTTCATAGGGCTGCCATAAGTCAAAACTAGTTTCCTTGATGGCAAACAGCCGCAACCACAACAGGTGAAGGAATAGACTGAGCTTTGGAAAAGCTACATTTTGGGACTGCAAATTTGGACCTTTTGGGACGAAAAATTGCATATTTTGGTCCAGACTAGCTTGGTCAGGCTAAAGATAGAAATGAAGGGCATAAATATTTGATGTTAAAATTATGCCCATGAAAGCAATTGGAAAAGTATGCACACATGTTCTCCAGCAATTGGATTGTTGCTATTTTTTAAATCCAAATCCTTTTCTCTTCAAAATGTATCCTTTTCCCCCTTAGATAATAAACTCAGTGTGTGTGATCTTTTTCAAGCTGAATTCTGAAGAAAAAAATGGAATTCAATTAGTAATTGCACACAAGAGCCTTTTAGTGGAGAATAAATGTTAGAAAATTGATGATGGTTTTGGTTATTTGTGGTTAAGAAAGTTTAACAGCAGCAGCAACACAGCAACAAGCATGTACTCCACAGGTATTTGGTAAAAACAACTAGGTCTGAGTTTCTGGGAAATAAACAGGACACATTGGTAAGTAAAAAGAAATTTATTTTATTGCTACATCTAGGACATAGGTTCTACAAAAATAACTAATCGATAGAGAAAACTATACTGTACTTGGTAGAAGAGTCCTTAGAGCTGACTATCATGTGTGTAAGAAGAAAAACATCTTTAGTTGCACAATCTGATTTCTGCTTACATGCTTGGTAAGAGCTGATAGAGGAAGAGGACAGAGAACAAAAGGGCAATAAATTTTATTGACCCGTAGAAAAGGGAGGGGTATGGGAAGTGACCTCTTCACAAGCAACACTGACCAAATGACCATAGAAATATACAGTCACCCCTCCTTTTTCACAGAGGATCTGTTCTGGACCCCCTTGCGAAAATGGAGTTTTGCTTATATTCAAGCCCCATTGGCACTGATGCTAATACTCCAACAATAAGATTATCTTCCATCATGATGTGAGAAAGAAGCTATCTATGTCAACTAAACCACCCCTTAAGGGAATCCACAGGGACCATGCAAAACCACCATAAACTCCCAGTTCCATTCTGGAACCTGCCACTCTGAAAATGAACAAGTGGGGTGGGGGGGGGAGACGTTTTTAAAAACAAATCTATTTATTTTGGCAGGTAGATTGCCCTTTAAAGAAAAGCATATTTAATGCCACACTCTGGAAATTTATTCTTTTATTAGCCATAATTAGCTGTAGGGAATACAAGGAATAACCAGAGGGCAGTCTTGGCCCTTTACACCTGTTGTGTGAGCAAATGTTTAAAGTCATCCTACCTATGCTTGCTGGTTGCTGATTTTTTTTTTTAATGCCAGTATATCTTTATACCTCTGTTAAAGTGATCAAGGGTATATGATCTGGTAGAAATGTGCAAACTGACTAATCTTATAAATGGAAAAGATTTAGATGGACTTTTTTTAAAAAAAAGATTGGGTATTACTGATTGGTTTTATGAAGCAAGAATGCAGTAATATAGTAACTATGGGATTTGCTAGCATGATATTTGATACTATATCAACATGTAGACATATAACTTGTATAGTTTTGGAAGTTAATTAGTGATTTTAAAAGGTTTAATATTAGAGTGATAGGTTTTTGTTGTTGTTAACTGCCATTAAGTTGATCTCAACTTATGGTGACCCTATGAATGAGACATTTCCAAGACCCTCTGCCCTCCACTGCTTAATTCCTGCAACCCCATAAACCCGTAACCTCCTTAATAGAGTCCATCCATCTAACAAGTGGTATTCCTCTCTCCCTACTTCCCTCCACCTTTCCCAGCATTATTGTCTTTTCCAATGAGTCCTTCCTTTTCATGATGTGTCCGAAGTACAACAGCCTCAGTTTGGTCATCTTGGCTTCCAGGAATGTTTCCAGCTTGATCTGCTCTAGGACCCATTTGTTTGTCCTTTTGGCTGTCCATAGTATCCTCAGCATTCTTCTCCAGCACCACATCTCAAATGAATTGATTTTCTTCCTATCTTCTTTCTTAACTGTCCAGCTCTCACATCCATACATGGTAATAGGGAATACAATGGCTTGTATGATTCTAACTTTTGTGCTCAGTTGTATATCCTTGCATTTTAGAATCTTTTATTCTTTCATAGCCACCCTCCCCATTCTTCATCTTCCTCTGATTTCCTGACTACAGTCCTCAGTGATAAATATAAACATATTTTTGCAAGTTGGAAACTAGTTTCCTTCTTTTGCCTGCGTTTTGCAGTTGCATGGTAGTTTTCTAGTGGGGAGAGGGGTTCGATTTGTAGGTTACCCTTATATGTATTTTATTTATTTTTTTAAAAGATGTTTTATAGTTTTATTTTTTGTTTTTGTTTGTTTGTTTGTTATATGTTAGTATGTTAATAAAAATACCCATTAAATAAATAAATAAATAAATAAAGCAGGTAAATGAGCTTGGCTCAGGGTGGAGCTACAAAACAAACTCTGGTATGACAAAGCTTAGAACAGTTATGTATATTTATAAGACCCCTGCCACCAGGTCCTGCCACTTTACATGATATTTAGAGCATTAACAAGTTATTTTCTTTGGGGTATAATTCCCTAAATTCCTCATTCTGGTTAGGGGATTCTGACAAATGCTCTGGGAATTATGGAGTCCAGAAGGTTTGTTCATATGTTTTACCTTAATGCTTAACAGGTAACTCATAAAGGTGAACCAGGCTACTGCATTTTCATACTACACAATTATCATACTATCATTCCACTTTATCTACCATGGCAACATCATCTGGAATCCTGGGGAGGGTGCGGTTAATTTAGGGAGAGGCCTTTAAAATCCCCAGGCAGGAAGCTCCTCTGGTGCATATGAACAAACAACAAATGCCAGGATTCTATAGGATGTTGCTTTGGCACTTAAAGTGGAATCATACTGCCATACCCATGTAGTGTGAAAGGGCCCCAAGACAAATTGCATATACATGCAAAGACTTAAAGGTGCAGTTTTTTTCAGAATAAAACCAGTCAAACAAACTTTTGGGCAGCTAGGCACAGGAGCATCAAGCATAATGGGAACTGAACATATCAGAAACCCAGTAATTAGAATCATAGAGGTGATGGCGCCTCATGGGTCATTCAGTACAAACTCAATACAGGATCTCCAGATAAACCATCCCTAGCAGGTTGGTGTCCAGCCTTTTTCTAAAGACATTCATAGAAGGAGACCCCAACCATTCTCTAGGCAATTGGTTCCATTGCCAAATCATTCACACAGTGCCACGAAGTTGCTTCTAATGTTCAGCTGAAATCTATCCTCTTGTAACTTCAAATCATTAGAGCTGGTCCTTCCCTCTGGGGCAGCAGAGACCAAGCCAGCGCCCTCCTCTTTCTGGCATCCCTTGAAGTATTTAAAGAGGAAAATCCTGTCACCCCTCAGTATTCACTTCACCAAGCTGAACATGCCCAGCTCCTTCAACCTCTCCTCATATGCTTTGTTCTCCCTACCCCTTCTCATCCTCCTTGTTTCAACCTGCTCCAACTAGTTTATATACTGTTCTTAAAATGAGTCACCCAGAACTGAACACAGTATTTTAGATGAGGCCTGGTCAGCACAGAATACAGTGGGACTCTTACTTCCCTCAACCTGGAAATTATGCTTCTATTAATGTAGGCTTAAATAGCAACACACTGCCGGTTCATGTTCAATTTATGATCAACAACAATCCCTGGGTCCTTTTCACATGTAGTACTGCTGATTGATAGTAATCAGTGCCAAAACTGTCTATTACACCTTCTTCTCTCATCCTATACATGTACATTTGTTTTTTGTGACCTAAATGGTTCATAAATGGAGAAGAATTCTGGCAGTGTTTCTCCCTTTTCTTCTGGGTGGAGCCAGCAACCCTGCAATGATTACTTGAGCCAGATTTTTATGGCACACTTACCTGCCACATAGATTCAGGTCAAGGCAGAGTAGAGATGACAGCAACAAAGGCTTTTCCGTTTAAAGAGGAAGCTTTGTACGCACCCTGTACTCTGAACTTTGTGAATTGTTCTGAATTAAACAGGCATCAAAGTGAGATTTCAAGTCAGACGGGTTTGCACTGCTTTTGTGGAACTGTGAAAATGTCAGAAACCAAATTGTATTTTAAAGCAAAGCATTGAATATAGGATGGTCGACATGACTAAATAAGGAAACCAGGTCAGAGTGCTGGAAATCTATCTTGTCCCAGTCTGCCTCTTCCTCTGGTGGGGCTGGAAACAGCCTTGGGACCTCTGGGTAGGGTTGCCATAAGTCAGGACCTCCAAACTGGGACAAATGTAGGACACATTTTTTAAATGGAGGACACACGAAAAAATTGGATGATTTTTAAAAAATGTTATAAACGCATGTTTCTTAGGCATGATCAAAATGGAGGACATTTGGGCATTATTCCTAGACAGATGGCAGAAATGTACTTCCCTTTCTGGCCAACCCCCCTCCCCACATTCCAAACAATACATTTGGGCATTGAACATCTTGCATATTTCAGAGGCTTATTGCATAACCAAACTCTTTGGATTTCACACTGAACATGGGTTCACATGGCTATGCAAATTGAACATGTCAAGGTGGTTTAATAAGAAGTGGATTTGCCCTTGGATTCAACTGTACTTCTCAGAAGTGTGTACTTGGTCAAGGGACTTTGGTTTTTCTTCACTGCGCATGAGTTTGTAAACATCAGAGCAACTTACATTGGCCATGCCTCAGAAGCTGACTGATATCATCATCATCACCACCATCATCATCATCAGTACCATTGTTAAAACAAGGCAGACCTGTTAGCATTAAAAGCACCAAAATACACAGAAAGCACACTTTGGAAAGTCACACTTTCTCACCTTCAGAAAGAGTGAGTGCATGCCTCAGAAACTGACTGATATCATCATCATCATCATCACCACTATTATTGTTAAAACAAAGCAGACCTGTACAAATAGAATGGAAATCCTTCTCCTCCTCCTCCTCCACCTCCTGCTACTCTTCTTCTTCCTCCTCCTCCTCTTCCTCCTCCTGCTACTCTTCTTCTTCCTCCTCCTTCCTCTTCCTCCCTCCCTCCTCCTTCCGCCCTCCTTCCTCCTCCTTCCTCCCTCCTTCCTCCTTCCTACTCTTCCTCCCTCCTTCCTCCTCCTCCTCTTCCTTGGGCCTGGCATGGCCCACGTGGAGACCAGAGGAGGAGCTCCTCCTCTTGAGGCTGGCTGGCCAATGGGGGAAGACTGGAGCTGCACCAGCCCACCCCCTGCCAGCATCCATTGGCCAGCCAGCCCCAGGAGGAGAAACTCCTCCTATTTAGCCCTGCATGTGGCCCTGCAGGCGCACGCAGGGCTACAGGAAGCCGCCGGCCTGCGCGAAAGGCCTTGGCGGCGGCGGTGGCAACAGCCTCGGGAGCAGCGGCCTCAGCAGCTGTGTGCTGTGCACTGTGCACGCTGCGTGCAGCGCAGCGCAAAGGCCGCAGGAGCAGCCGCGCACAAAGGGGAAGGGCCATTGCAGGGGCCGCTGGGGATGAGGCGGACACGGACGTGGGTGGCCAGCTGGCTGCATGAGTAGGCGCGGCCACAAAGAAGGTGCGCGCGGGGGCGGAGGTGGCCGTGGGCAGGGCAGTCCCGCTTTTGGCAGGAAACCGGACTGGGACTGGGCCAGCACCGCTAAAAGCGGGATTTTCCCGCCTGCAGCCGAGTTATGGCATCCCTACCTCTGGGGAAACTGCACAATGGGAATATTAGGTTACCCATCTCCACCCCAGTACTGCATCCTTGATCCAAACCTGGAGGGTGGGGAAGGGAGGGATGTGGTTTTTTTCTCCTCAAGAACAAGATATGAAGAGATCCAATAAGGGATTTTCCATGATGCAGTTAGTCTCTTTTCAAGAATATTTCATAACTGGAAAGGAAAGGAGACTGCTCTCTGTGATATCTTACTTATCCTAGGAAAAACACAGGATAGGAGTGTCAAATTGTGGTCTTTCAGATGTTGTATTATACCCTCCATTAATCTTAACCAGTAGAACCAGTTCTGAGGGATGATGGGAGCTGAAATCCAAAAACAAAGAGCAGTACAGTACAGGTTGCTGCCCCAATGTAAGGCATGGCACATAGTGTTCACAGAAATGAACTTCACATTCAAATGCACGGTGTCTTTAAACATTATGGATATTCACAGATCCCTAGACATTGATCTAGTGCTTCTGAAAGTGTCCCATTTCTGCTTGGACAAGTCTGAAGCCAATCCACTTCAATTCAGGGGCCAAATCCATGTTGAAATTTGGAAAAGTTTGGACCTCCCATTGATTATCTTGAGAAGTAGGAAAACAGCTAATTTCTTTCTATTTGTAAGAATCAGATGAAATTGCCATGCCTACAGCCCCATAGGACCAGACTAGACTTGTAAAATTGCAAAAAAATGGGTGAATGGAAGGTTGTAATATGTATCCTTGTAAATTGTTTTTTTAATGGATATTATAATAATTTTTAAAATATTTTCCCCCAATTAAATTGGAAGAAGCCTCCTAGGAGAGGATTGTGCATGCCAAACCTTGGACAAATAGATAAGGTTCTTTTGCAACAGCAACCTTTTAATCCTGAAGGTATCAAAAAGGACATACTTAATTTCCCTATGTCTCATGCAGATTATTGCCCTGAAAATGACAAAGACAACATAGAATTGGCTTAAAATAATTTACCAAGTTTCAAAGGATGGGCATAACAGTTCCTTTGAAGGAATTATTCAGTTCCCTCTCTTTTTTGTTGTTGTTGAGGCAGAAGAAGATGCATATGAAAATGACAAGTCATACTGGTGGCCAAGGTCAGAATGCTGTAAAGTGCCAGGACACCTGCAGGAAACTCTGTAGGGAGGGCCTACTTCTCCTTGGGAAGCACACAAACCAATTTGAAAGTGCCTGCTTTTTCTCTGATTTGGTCTTGGGCCAAATTCAAATGCATATTCCTAGTTAATGTCCATGAATTCACAAACCAGGAACTTTATCTCCATAAGGGTTCCCATGTGGAGATACACTGATAAGTAAACAGGAGAAGATATTTGTGAGACAAACCATGCCTTACATTGTGTTTTCTTATAGTGTTTGTAGCCTGTGAAGCTGACTTGAGTATAAACTGAGGTTTGAACTTGACAAAGTTTGAATACTATGGCCTGAATAACATTATACATACAGCAATGCATTTTAAAACTGTGAGCAAATCTGATTCCAAGTGTAGTCAGCTACACGGAGCTGGGAATGTTTAGCCTGGGGAAGAGAAGGTTAAGAGGTGATATGATAGCCCTGTTTAAACACTTGAAGGGATGTCATGTTGAGGAGGGAGTAAGCTTGTTTTCTGCTGCTCCAGAGACTAGAACACGGAACAATGGATGCAAGCTCCAGGAAAAGAGATTCCTCCTCAACATTAGGAAGAACTTCCAGATTGTTTTCCGAGATTTTGGAGAATCTTTTAAACTCCCCAAGCACTTCTTTCGGTTTAAGTTCTGTTATGTGGGATGTTCGAGTTCCCTCACTCTCATGTCTAGCAAATATTTATTTGTAAAAGCCCATGTAAGTTTTTATGAGGCATTCCCCCAAGTAGTCTGAAGTTTTACTACTCCTATGGCTTCATTCTGTATATTTTAATATTTAATTCTTGCTGGTAAGTTTAGTCGTTTTAGAAATGGTGTCTGACATTCTGGGTTATATATTATTTTTTTACACTTTCACATCATGATTTGACATTTGTATAATCTCTTTGCTTATAAGTGTAGAGAGCCAGTGTGGAGTAGTTGTTTGAGCATTGGATTATTGTGATGTTCTGCCAGGACTGATTGAATCTCCCAGTGCATTTTCATTCACATTGGTTCAGGCCATAGATTATTTTAGTGTAGAAAAGTTCATTGTATTAGTTTGTGGGAAGAGCTGTAGGTTTCCCCTGCATTATTTCCAGGTTTGGTTTGCCCTTTCCCAACATGCTCTGCTGTCAGTGTTGCCAATTTCGCAACTTTCACGCGAAAACGGGGACTTTTCAGAGCTTTTCGTGTGATTTTCGCGCCTGGCTCTTTTTCAGTGCCTTTTCAGCGACTTTGGCCCATTTCAGCTCCAGACTGCTGCAGAGCAACCAACCCTCTGGAGTGTAACAGTTTTCAGCCAAGAGGGCTGGAGAAAAAACTCTCTCTCTCTCTCTCTCTCTCTCTCTCTCTCTCTCTCTAATGACTCCCTCTGAGAGCCAGGATGGAGCAAGCCCAACCAACCCCAACTGTTTGGAGGAATAGTTCAGCCAATCAGAGAGAGGACAGTGATTGCCCCCCCCCCCCCTTTCAGGCATTCTCAGGATCCAGGGGTAAAAGTGCTGGAGAGAGGTAGGGAGTGAGGGATCTTGGCTGGCTTCCCAATTGCCTTGGATTTCCAAGTAAGACATAAGTTTTCAGGCACACAAAGGCAATACTTGATCATGGTATCATGGCTTGATGTTGTGGACTTCTGTGTGTGCCTGAGAGTGACATTTGCATTTCAGAATTCCTGAGCTTGGGCAGAGTGCCATAAGCCTACCTCTCAGGGTCGTTGTTGTACTGTGAGGACCATTTGGGTTGTGTGATGTGAATGTGATGTCCCTGAGTGTGTGTGTGTGTGTGTTAGTGATTTAATATGCCTCTGAGCATGGGCAGAGCCCCTGATCAGTTGGCATCCCTGCCCTGTCTTCCAAGAATTTTGTTTTGTGACTCTCTTTTTCGTTCTCTTTCCCATTGCCATCCATACTGCAGAAATAATCCAGTTTGGCACTGCTTCTAACTGCAAGACTCCCTGCAATGATGGGATTCTGGACACAACAAACCACCAAGCCCAGAATTTCATGCATGGAGCCCTGGTTGCGGGTAAAAAGCAGAGTCTCAACATGTCACAACAAACTACAATTCCCAGGATTCCCTGGTTGAACAAGGGAATTGCCTGCACGCTTCCAGATCACAGCCCCAGAGAATGAGTCTACAGGATATCAGTGTTGCCAATTTAAGTCCAGTTCTTCAGCTGCATTTGGATTTAATAATGATAATAATGGTGATGGTGATAGAGAGATCTTGCAGCACCTTTGAGTCTCACTGAAAGAAAAGTTGGCAGCATGAGCTTTCCTAGACTTAAGCATATTTCCTCAGATGCATGGGAATTGTAGTTCATTGTGGCACTAGAGCTCTTTCTCACAAAACTACAATTCCCAGGGTTCCCTAGCACTGAGCCAGGCCAGTTAAAGCAGTCTCAAACTGGATTATTTCTGCAGTGTGTCTTGGACCCAACTCAAGCTACATCTTCACTCCAGACTCCAGAGACAATCCAATTTCATACTGTTTTTACTGCCATGGCCCAGTGCTATGAAATCCTGGGAATAGTAGTTTGTTGTCACACCAGAGTTTGCTGAGAGAGAAGGTTAAATGTCTCTGAAAACTAGAATTCCCAGGATTCCCTAGCACTGAGCCATGGCAATTAAAAGGGTGTCAAACTGGATTTATTTCTGCAGTGTGGTTGCATCTGAACACATTTCTATTTGGCACAAAGCTTCCTGAACCCCCTTCATGTCAAAATAAATATCTTAAAAGGACTGAAAGATTCTTTGTTTGGTTCAATGGTGATTTTAGAGAGTTGAAATAAGTTACAATTATTTTTATTCAATTATGTTTACGTTTATTTGCAAAACATCTGCCATTTTAACATTATGGGAATTTTCTGGGAATTGTGACTGAATATTCCGTGTGATCTGGGGGGATTCAGCGGGTTTTGGACAAACATTTTCGGGAATTATCTTCAAGGCTTGTTGGCAACACTGTCTGCTGTAGCTGGAAGTTTTTAGTTTTGGAGCAGTCTTTGCTGTGAGCAAGCAGAGAGCTGTCTTTTGGTGGCAAACAGGCCCAGACAGCCGGAAAGGGCATTTCTTACATGTTAGCCATTTTAGTTACCAAGTTAGCCATTTTAGTTACCAATTTAGCCAAATTAGTTACCATCAGCAAGAAAATAAAGGAGTTCAGGAGCTGAAAGACCCTGCACCAGCTCCATTGAGAGAGGAGAGCAAGCCAACCTCAGACCCAGAAAGATGACATCCGGAAGATTGCTGAAACTGTAAAGTATCTTTTGTTTAGAGCTGGGGAGGAGAAAACTCTTTATTTTTGTCCTTTAAATTAAATTTCCCCCCTTTTGAACTTTACATTCAGCTTCAGAGCCTTTTTGGGAAAAAGAGTTTGATCTCACCAGGGTACCGGCGTTGCACACCCAAACCTGCCACCACCTTTAGTTGGGTGTGTCTTCATAATTATGACTATGGGGACCAGGGTTCGAATCCCCACTAGGCCATGAAACTCATTGGGTGACCATGGGCAAGTCCCATGTTCTCAGCCTCAGGGGAAGGCAATGGTAAATCTCCTCTGAACAAATCTTGCCAAGGAAACCACATGATAGGTTTGTTTTAGGGTTGCCATAAGTTGGAAATGACATGAAGGCACACAACACACAAACACACGGTTATAAGCAATCAGAATTTTAACTGAATGGAAACAAATACTTATATTCTCAGCCACCAAACATTTCCAATTTATGAGGAGCTGTTCCTTAAGGCAGAGTGAGAAAAATAGCTCCTTATAGAACAGAACAGAACACTCATGTGGGCTGAATGGCAAAACACAGTGCCAGCTCCTAGTTTTAAAAGGCCCTAGGCACAGCTTGCAAGTATTATGTTTGTGGTCTCAAAAACCCAGAATCCCCCACCAGCATGGCACAGTGGCTTCTGGGAGCTGCAGCCCAAAATTAACATTTCCAAGCTGGCTGGGGAAGAGGGCTTTCAATGAGCCACTGTCTTCTGTGAGATTTACCCAGGCGGCGGAAAGTACAAGAGGGGACGGTGTTATCCCTCCATTTTGCCATGGCATTTATGCTCAGAGCGGGAACTGAATACGCAGTGAAGGGATGGAGAAAAGGCAAAACCAGGACCAGGAGTTCCCAGATCAAGGCAGGGGGATCCTTAAGAACGAAGTGGGCTTTGGCAGGTGCTCTCAACAATTCATAACCCACAAGGGATGTCATGGCTCTGGAAAGATTCTGGTCCTCATCCCATAGGATACAAATATGCACAAACCTTGCTTATATTAATTTGTTTTTATATATGCAGATGTAGAATTAATAGCTAAGATTGTTTTAGATATTATAGATGTCAATGTTCAATAATTTCTCATCCAAATTCTTACGCAAATCACTTCCACCTAAATATATTCTTCAGTTAACATCCACCCCACCACAAAGAGATAGACATATCTAAATTACAAACAGTAATAACAAATAATAACTAGCAAACACAAAAATAAACATTTAAAAAAATAAACAAACACTATTGACACCAACTGAGGGATATACTGTATATCACTATTATTCTACTTCGTTTTATATATATAATAATATAGTTAAGCCTCTACAGTATACCACTTCTGTTTATTTTACAAAACCTTAATAAACAAATCCCTATATTTCTTAACATTATTTAAATATGTTTCTTTGACCAACATTGTCAATTTATCAATTTCAGAAAGTTTAATCATTTTCATTAGCCAAACCTCAGTGCCCTTCCATTTGTGGGCATCATAGTTGTTCTAAAAAAAAAAAAAGCCCATTCTCTTAATTTTGCTCTCTCTCTTTCTTTCTCATACACACCCAAAATCTAGTTTCAAGAATTTGTCAGTGGGCTACTTTAAGAGACAAAGCAGCGACTCAGGGGTCACTCCCAAATAATTTCCAGTTCCCACAAAGATCCAGCTTTTGAACAATTGTTCCCTAGTTATCATTGCTTCAGTGTTCAGGAGTCATGTTTCAGCTCAAAGGCACTGAAAATACAGTGGAACACTGAATTATCCCAGGCCCTTGTCATGTTCTTTCAGTCTTCAGCTGATGATGGAGAGACTAAATAAAGACTAATTTGTTGTTAGGGACCTAAGAGCCAAAAATAATGTGCTAAAAAACAGATTTGGAAGGAAAATGTTGCAAATTGACTTGTCCTTCAATTACTGTAGTGGTTTAAGGATGCCAAATGGAGATTTAAAAAGAGAAAATATAACATATTACCTAAGACTAGAGCCTCCAGAGCCAGTTCTGCCCTGCCTAGAGAGTTTCTGATCAGTCTATCCAAATGCCCAAACTTTCTGTACTCAGACAAGCCTTCCTGCATTTCTCAACATCTTTGCACTGCATATAGATCATGATGACTCTATAATCGTGTAGATGCTTCACTGGGAGTAATGTTATGGGTCTTTTTCTGTATGTGCAGTTATAGGCATAGCTAGGAATGTAGGCGGGGCAATCACGCTTTTGGCGGTGCCAGCCCAGTCTCGGTCCAGTTTCACGCCAAAATTGGGACTTCCCGCCCGCGACCACCTCTGCCTCCGTGCGCACCTTCTTTGTGGCTGCGGGGTCCTCCAAGGCCTCGCTGAGGCCTGGGAGGGCACTCCGCGGTCCGAGCTCCGGCCGTGGAGACGCTCCCTCCCGGGCCCCGGCGAGGCCTTGGAGGCGGCTCCATGGCCGGA
This sequence comes from Sceloporus undulatus, assembly GCF_019175285.1. Classification (NCBI taxonomy): domain Eukaryota; kingdom Metazoa; phylum Chordata; class Lepidosauria; order Squamata; family Phrynosomatidae; genus Sceloporus; species Sceloporus undulatus. The sequence goes on along the minus strand of NC_056523.1, from coordinate 129,121,494 downwards.
GCTCCAGCCGCGAGGTCCTCCAAGGCCTCGCTGAGGCCTGGGAGGGCTCTTCGTGGTCCGAGCTCCGGCCACGGAGACGCTCCCTCCCAGGCCCCAGCAAGGCCTTGGAGGTGGCTCCACAGTCGAAGCTCCGGCTGCGGGGTCTTCCAAGGCCTCACTGAGGCCTGGGAGGGCTCTCCGCGGTCCAGGCTCCGGCCGCGGAGACGCTCCCTCCCAGGCCCCGGCGAGGCCTACATATCAAAATGTAGGACTTTAAAAAAAGTCCTACATTTTGATATGTTGTCCTACATTTGTCCCGGTTTGGAGGTCTTCGCTTATGGCAACCCTAGGCATAGCAGGCAGTATTGGTCTCTTGAGGCATACAAGGGATTAAAGTGAAGAAAATGGGAAAAGTATGGCCCTTAAACTAGAGAGGCAGCAGTGTGAACAGTGTTAGGATTAGGTAGAGTGAGGCAACTCCCTCAGGCAGCAAGTGCTGGAGGGACAGTGGTTGCAGCCTCCCAGCGGTTCCTCCTGAACCCCTCAGGTGTTTCCTCCTGTTGAAGGATAGAGCTGTGTATGCCATATAATCTGTCCTGGGGGTGCTCAACTACCTGTCCATATCCTCTGTCATCATGGAGGACACTATCCCACTGTCAGTGTTCAAGAAAGGCTTCACTGTCAGTTCAGTCAAGTTTCATATATGGATGTCAAGAGGAGTAACTTATCCTATGATAGTATACCCCATTCAGCAAAATGTCTTAGGCTAGTCCTGGGAAAAAGGAATAGAATAGCAAGCAATAGCAAACACATTTCTATACCGCTTATCACTGAACTAGCATTCCCTAAGCAGTTTACAATGTTTAAGCCAATGAGCTGAGGACCTACCCTCCAATTATCTTAGTTTGGCAGGAACAGTGCCAATTAATCCTCTGCTGTCCCACTTTCCAGCTGCTTTTAAAATGCCCTAGTTCCTCTCTCCTCTTCCCACTTTTCCCCATTGTCCTCATCTTACTTCAACTGCTGCAAACTGAGTTTAAAAAGGTCAATGTACATGAACATCTATTTTTCCTATTTTGAAAAATGATGACTCGGGGAAGACATAATAGTGGTTTAGAAAATGATGAATTGTAAAAATAAAATGGGCAAATTTTTTTCCTCTCTCATAATGGTAGAGGTGGGGGGGTCATTTGGTTAAATACACTAGCATTATGGACAAAAGGAACTACATTTTAAAATGTTGATTTCTATAAACATTAGGCATAACAGAAACTGAAGGAGGAGATAATGTGAATAATACAGACCAATGAGAAAATTTGAAACATTGTACTGCACTTATATATATACACACACACATTATACTGTACTGTACAGTACCATAAAAATAGATTTTTAAAAAACTGTAATTTCCATTATTTATGCTTGCAATATAATTCCACAGTGCTCTATATGCATCACAACATTTTGGTAATTATAATCTTCGTTCTTTGATATGGAGTTACTATAGCCATCATAAATAAATTCCAGATTCTCTTTAAGGATTCAAACATTTTAGGTTTTTCTAAAGATTTTCACTATCATGTATATACAATTCCTGCTGCAGCATGAAGATGCAGGAGCAGATTAGGAATGCTTTGCAGCTCCATAGATTTAACAAAATGTTAAAAACAACAACCAACAGAGCAAGAGAACTGTAGCTGATATATTTCATCTATATAACCGCATGGATCTTATGTATTGCTATTTTACCATATCTAAGAGCCTTCCCCCAACCACCATCTTGAGGGGGAGAGACGAGGCCTGGCCTGGAAAGACTAAGAGCCCTCCCCCCCGACCACCATCTTGAAGGGGAGAGAGGCCTTGCAATTTTTTTGTATTGTATTGCAATTTTTACTGTACACCGCTATGATCATTGTGGAATAGCGGTCTATAAATAAAACTTATTATTATTATTATTATTATTATTATTATTATTATTATTATTATTATTATTATATCTGGCCATCATATATGACATAAATGTCCTCGATGGTTGGAATATTCATTTGATCAGGAGATCAGGCATGGCTTTGGAAACCTCATGACTACTGTGTTATGGGACTGCAATTTTAACTGAACCTCCCACCCCGGCCCAGCTAAGTATGGAAGCCATCACAGCAACTGTGGGCCTTTATCAATTGATACCTTCTCCTACACCTCAGGTCTTGTATACACTGGACATAGTTTTTTACAGATGGACACACAGATAATGGTGATGGACATTATGATTACTAAAACATGGAAAGATTACTTGGTATTATTCCTAAACCTTGCAGAGTGATGGGGGTACATATTATAGCGGTTTCCCCTTAGAAGCTTATGGATCCAGATGGATTTCAGTGCAGCTTATTCCCAAGTTACTGTGAAAAAAATAGATTGCAAGCAACCTTTATTATTCCTTGGAGGGCTCAATAGTAATAGCTAACTTAATATTTCTGCAGCTTGATCACTGTTGATTGATAATTCCCGAGAAGGCTCAACTATATAGGAGTCTTAGTGGTCCAATGGGTTATTAGACACAATAGCTAAATTGGATGTCTGTGGCTCAGAACCAGTATACTTATGACTAGAATTGCTTTGAACTTTCATTACGGTGTATTGCCTTCACGTCCTGCTTCAGATGAGGCATTGGACAAAGCACTATTAGAACCATATGGCTACATCCAATGGTTAGCCTCAATTACTGGATTCACCACATTTACATAAGTGTTGAGTCACCAAATTCCCATTGTTCTGAAGATCTGCAGTATCTGGATTTAGCCCTGAGTGGTGAGTTAGATGGTGTGTGTGTGTGCCTTCAAGTCAACTGTCGATTTATTGGGACCCCATTAATTTCATAGGGTTTTCTTAGGCAAGGAATACTCAGAAGTAGTTTTGCCTTTTCCTTCCTGTAAAATATTATCTATCTATCTATCTATCTATCTATCTATCTATCTATCTATCTATCATGATATGTATACCCACCCTTCAGCCCTAAACGCTATCATTTGTGGGCAGATAGTATCTTGGTCTAATGGTTTTTAATATATTCAATAGTGTCGTACTTCCTAAGGAACATATATAAATGATATCTGGCTATTTGAAGGAAGCCTTAGGATAACAAATGGGATTGGGGGAATCTCTGTAAGCAATCAAAAGCTGTTGAAAGAAAATAAAGCAAAAATATTTGGGATAAGCAATACTGTACTAATGTTCCTCTTTAGCCAAACGCAGTGTTCTTGTGAAATGAAATTCAGAAACGAATAGAAATTTTATGAAGCTCATCTAAGGCTTCCACATCTCAGAGCCCTTAGTCTCTCTTCCCCAAGCCTTAGCAAGGAGGGGGAGGAATCTCAGAGCAAGTGCACCACACTGAAAATTAAATGAGTTTTTGCAGTACTGTGTGTTGCTGTTGGCTGCTTTGGTGTGGCTGCTCTAGACTGTCCAGGGGGTTCCCCCACAGTCTCCTCCTTACTCTTTCTAAGTTGTTCACACAGCTGCACCAGGGAATCAGTGGGAGGAAGCAATTACTACAACGGAATACTGAGCTGTCTCAGAGGTTGTTGATTATGGTACCACAGAACTAATGTTTTGTAGTTTTCTCCACCTGTCCTTCCTCCTCCTGCCCTAAATACTTGAAGCTTCAGTTCAGTTTCATTTCCTGATGTGTGGGACACTTAAGAGTGCACTGCTACTAGCAAAAATGTAATAGGAGGAATTACTTTCTTCTTTGAATCTGCTTAGCCAACTGATTCCTTTCTCTTTTAATTCATTGTTTCTTGTCTCTCTTTCTGTCCTCCTCCTCTCCCCTGCAAGTCTTGTCTAAATATCTTTTCTTTTCTCTCTCTTGCCCCTCAAACACAGTAATAGCCCCATTACAGTTAAGCTGCACTGTAGCACTATAAGAAAATAACAAAGAAGTACTGGGTGGGGGAACAAAAGAAGAATTCTGCAACTATTTGGAAACTCATCTGGGGGCCATGGGCACACCTACATCTAACATCACAAGACATATTGCAAGCAAATTACCCACAAAATAAAATGGTTTAGAAGAAACTTTTTGTTGAACTTTCTTCTTTAAAAAAGAAAGTCTGAAGTACATTTGGATTGGGAATGATAGAAAATCACAAAAGTCAAGACGTAAGTTTAAATGATACGATATAAATCAGCAAAATCACCAGATGAGCCCAATGCACCTGGAAGCAAAAAGCTGGCCAAAGTGTTTCTTAAGGCTCAAACGTCATTACTTAGCTTGAGGGACATGGGCATTTTATGTATAACACTGAATTATTTCTATATCCTCTGGAGATTCTTATCAGATGCATACTAATATCTAGGTCTGCTTTTTCTATAGTAGAGAGCCATTAAAGTATCTCAAAGCAACACCAGCATTTTCATTAAGACATTTGAAAAATGTGTTATTCTGCAAGTTCTCCATCAGAATCCCAAGCCAATTTTTGAAAATTGCATACATTAAAAAAAAAAAAAAACAACCACCCTGACATGTCAAGTGATGCTCCAGAGGATTTAAAAATAGAGACTGCCAATCCAGTTCCTTTCCCTACACTAAAAAACAAAACAAAACACGTTACACATTGCCTGGCCATTTTTCTTTTGTATTTTCAAAACTCAGCAAGAATAAAAAAAATTGCCATATATAAAAACCAGAAAAGCTTTCTGGTTCAGTGTTGTGAACATAGCCCAGCTTGTTATTTCACAAGCTGAAATAAGATTGTAATTCTAACACATTTACATGTGATTGGAGTAAATCTCACTGAATTCAGCAGTATTTACTTGCAAAAAAAAGGCTGTGATGTACATATAGCAAATATGCAGTGCTATTTTATCCTATACATGCCACTGAATTCAAGAGGATTTACTGAAGACTTTGCACAATATATTTGCATTCAACAAATGCTTCCAGTGCAGTCTACAGCACTCGACAGTGTAACTTCTCCAAAGTATTCCACTGATGGTAGTCTCTCTGAACTGTCCAGCCCTATCTAAAGGTTGACAGCTTCATCAATTCTGTCTAAGGGTGTGGATGCACCTTCCTGCTCTTGTGCCTAGAGTATTAAGACAAGATCCACCTTTATATGTCCACATGTGGGTCTTAAAATTATGTCCTGAAATGTTAAAAATGCAAACAAAAGATGCTGACCTAAATAACAAGAGCTACCTTGCAGAATATATTTAGAACAAGGCTTAAAGATGTTGAAGAGAGCAGAGTTTCAGGAAGTATTTCTCTCTCCGTTTCCACCAGTATTAAACTTCTCTTTCAACTCTGACCATCCAAATTGCTTCTAAGCACTCACTGCATTTTTAAATTGTAGCAATGATATTATATGTGTCCCATCAACAGTGGTACTATAAAGGGTGTGTCAACCTCTGGCCATTGAATTTGACTCCCAAATGTCCTTGCATTGTATTGATACAGTCTAACTGAATGGAACTTCCTATTTCATATGGCAGATGAGCAAAGAATTTCACCTCTAAAAGCACTCATCTCTAAAAGGATTAACCTTTGCACATTTGTTCAAGACAAGAATAGGGGAGGAAGGGAACCAAGTGGATTAGTTAGTGTCTGGAAGAGTTATGTAAGTGGCATCACATTCTCTGTTACCTGTCTGCATAAACGGAATGTCAAGACTTTCTATATTCCTCGCATTCTTCAGACATCTTGGCCCAAAGGCAGCTTGCTTCAACCTGCTAATAATTGGTCTTTGAACAGGGGAGAATTGCCTGAAATTGAAGCAGTGCCTTCAAGAATTTCTCTTTCTTTCTTTCTTTCTTTCTTCTTTAAGCTTTCTGACACAGTTAAATTATACATAACAAAGAAGGTTTGGTTAATAATTGCATTAAAAGATAGAGGTGATGCAAGCATGAATGGCAGAAAAAAGAGAGTGCTTCATTGGAGAGATCAACCTGAGGAACAGCCACAGATATGCTTCAATGATTTTCAACATGAGAGGTCAGCTGCTAGCTCAGTTAACCCTCTCTTGTAGTGGTAACTTGTACACTACGGTTGTAGTGACTTCACTCTGGCTATGATGAATATGTATGAGAACCAGAGGTTCTGCTCTGCAGAGTGCACATTTCTTAGTTTGGGTCTGCATTTATCCCTTAAAGACTAAGAAGCCAGAATGAGGTGGTGTGCTGTGGTGCTTTGATGAGAAAGCACCAGGTATACAGATATAAATCAGAGGCCTTGAACTGTATCCTGAACATTTTAGTTTGGTGCCAAAAACAATACGAGTTCATGGTAACAGCCAAGGCGTCACTATCCAGAAGCACCTCTCTTTTGTAGATCCAGTCCTGAAGAGCAGTAACTTATAAGGCATATATGGATCAACCCTTGTTCACATATGAGGGGAAGGATGACGAAAAACATAAGGATGATAGACCCATTTAACATCCACCGAACTGGGAAACTAGGTGAGGGTGAGGATGAGGTGGAGAACATAGGTTTACTTGGTATTATGCCAGCTTTAACATATAGACATGGAGATGTGCTATTAGCCCTTTTCCAACCCAAGTTAAATTATAAGGTGGTAATAGAGGAAATTACGATTCCTTCCTTTTAGTCACAATGTAGGTATTTTGATGGCTGCTTGTGAGAATGGCAGAAACAAGAGATACCTAATGAGATACCTGTCTCCTCTGATGACTTCAACACATAACTAGCTCTCAACTTCAGTTTTCCAACTGTAAAATTGGAATTTTACTGATTTCCTAAAGCTTGTAAACATTATAAGAAACGTTTCTAATCACAAATGCTGAAGATTCTCATTAATAAAACTCCTTGAAACACCATGCAGAAAGGACTTAACTCTCTTGAAAGCAGCCAGGTGGCAGTCAGAATTATGCTACAGCAGAAAATAACTTCTTCTAGGGATCTCCCTTGGCAAATTGACTTTACAAAGCAGCTTGTTTAGAGGAAATGTATTATGATGATGAAATCCAAATCTAAACTTCTTCCAGGTAGAGCTGAAAAGTGTCTGGCTGCCCTCTAGTGGATACATTAGCAGTACCATAATAGAAATACCACCATCCCTTTCATTCTCACATAGTTCAATCCCCATGCTTTCCCCAAAGAAATCACCACAAAGTATGTTTTAAGATACAACACAGGTAAATTGCATTTGCAGCAGGTTTATAGCACCTTTGGTTGGAGCTTGTTTCTCTTCTGTTGTCCTCCTGTAAGATAGTTTTCAATGTGTTTCTTTTTATTAACACACACTGATTTCCTTTCTCACATCTGTTGTGCTGTTTTCCTGTGTGAAAGTTCAATAGCACCATTTTGCCAATTTAGGGTGGTCAGTAGGCATGGTTTGAGTGGGGAGAAAGAGTGAATATTACAATCTTGTTTCTGCTCCCCTGCCTCTTTTTCCAGCACTCCAGCCCTATTCAGCAGTCTCTATTGTCACTAACCACAATGCTATAATGGCATGGTATGCTAATGCCTTCTCTCTCTCTCTCTCTCTCTCTCTCTCTCACACACACACAGACACACACCCCTCTGGAAATGTAAGAGGAAAAGGCAAAAGAGTCTTACAGTTTAAAAAAGCATTTATTTCATTAACCCTTTGCCTTCAGACATACTAATTGCTGCCACGTGAAAGACATGGATAGATAAAATGGATAGATCAGTAGTTGCCAACTTCCCTTTGCCAGTGATTAGTTTAGCCTGGGAAGCCTGATCTATTCTGTTCAGAAAGTCCCTCCACCACAAAGGGGAAGAAAGCCTTTTCAAAGATAAGACTTTTCATTTATATTTCTGCGGGCAGGGGGCATCTGTGTGTGTACATGTGAGTATGCCAAATGGTGAAAAAGGAAGGGATGGAGGAAGTAGTAAGTCGACAATCTCAAATGCTGTATGCAGTAGGGTTTTTGCATGATCAGACACTGTAATCCCAGAATAGTTCTGAAGGTGTGCAAGAAAAGAGAGCAATTCTTATTTCATAGTGTTTTTACAGATGATGGCACCTAAACCTAACTGGATCAGGAGAAGGGGGAACAACAAAACAAAGACCTTCATTTTACCCTTCCGACTTGGTCCAAACTGTTAACTTGCTATTTAAAACCAACCAGTGAAGCAGCCTGCATTATGATTAACCCTGTGGTGCAATACAGGAAGTTGGGTTACATGTATGAACTATTCAGAAACAGGCTGCAGAGAGAGATGGATGCACCTTTGAAAGTGGAAAAGCTCAATAAGCAGAGTACCATTTATGTTGAAAGTAGAAGCCTCATAACTTCATACCAAATCAGAAACAGAGACTCCTTGGGAACAGTGTCTGTGGAGTGAATCCTATTACTGAGAGTTAAACCCCTTGAATTGGCTAGATGTGACTCTGACAAATGTTCCTGACATTTGTTCACTTGATGCCATGAAAAAGAAGTAATACCATAACTACTGTAAACATGTAGTAGAAGGGATACAAATTGATTTGCGTCAATTCCTGACAGGCTACCTTCTATCACTTTACACAGTATAGGAGTTGTGAATGGCCAGAGAGGGCTTGATTGTATTGGTAATATTATTAAAACCCAGAAGTTCAGAAATTCTCTACCTCAGCTTTACCTTCTTTCCATCCCTGTCATATGCTTCGATACAATTAGCTAGAAAGAAGAAAAACTGTCATAAATGACAAAAAAAATTCTATACAATACTTCTCCTTTCCAAAGACATCTTCCATAGTCTCCTTCATTTTCTCTTTGTCAAGCATTAACATTAAAACAAAGTGGATCTTCAAGTTTTATTCCCCACAAGCTTTCAGACTGTTCACTCAGCTCATTTTCCTGTGCAGCTAGTAGCACTAGCAGCCAATGTAATGGGCTTTACTGGAAGTGCAACTGAGATCCTTGGCCAGAAATATTTTATAGAGGCAGGATCTATTTGATCAGCATTAGACTCCCCAGGGTGGTCAGTTTGTATGCAATGAAAAGCTTACTTTTCAGCTTTTTAATGCTGGAGAGGAAGGAGAAAATACATAGCCCTTTAGATACCTTAGGACTGCAAGTCCTAACAACTCTAAGCAGCATAGTCAATGATGAAGAATGTTGGGAGTTGCAATCCAAAAATCAACTGAGGACTATATGATTCCTACACATTTTAACTGATTGTGGTTGTAGTTTAGCCTAAAATTACATAAATGTAAATTATTCCACATTCCCATCACACCAAAGGATCTAAACACATTCATCTCAGTAGGGCTAAATAAATTTACAGTATTTGCTATCTTATAGGGTAGCACTGAGATGTGGTGCAAGAATGAAGGGGAGTGCAAAACACTGGGCAATGTTGCCAGGTCTGCTTCTACACAGTTTCAGGCATAATTCATACTTCTTTAGTGCATTGTGTTTTGTTCATATCTAGCTATCTTGTCAATGGAAAACCCTGCAAAATTCTTCCAGTGGTATCAGCTATTACCAGTTCTCAGGCACATCAGTTTTGAAACAGGATTGTTAGCCACTCCATTCATCCTCAGCAAGTGGAGTAAAATGCTTTAGGCTGATGCTTTGCCTAAAGAGATAACTTCTGCCTGGAAGCAGAACTGCACACTCTATGGGGATACAGGACCAAAGACAAGGCATAGAAAGGATGGGCAAGTTGCAGCCTTTGGCTTCCTGTGGGAAGGATGGGGATGGGAAGAGACAGAGAAAGTCAGAAGACATGGGACAGAAAGAAAGAGAAACAGATGGCAGAAGATTGCTAGGAGGGGGAGAGAGAAGAGGTGGCCTTTCCTACTTTTAGTTCTGGCCCCATTTACTACCAGGTGCTCCCTGGCAGACTATTTCTTAGGAAACACAGTACCACTTTTTTAAAAGCATGCTATAGTCTAGATGGACAGATAAAGTATTCCATTTAGAAAGGCTACTAAAGACTTCCAAAGTAAAATGCAATACAGTTTTGGAGGTATCTAGGATGCCTAGATTGCAACCCAAAACATATTTACTTGGGAGTTAGTCCCACTAAACTAACTGAGGCTTTTTTTTCTTTTTCTTTCTTTCTTTCTTTTTCTTTCTTTCTTTCTTTTTTTTTTTTTTTTGCAGTAAACCTGCAAAAGACAGTACAGCCAGGATCATAACCATAAGAGTTGAAATGCACTCAGCAAGAACAAGATGAGTTATTCCAGTCCCTGTTTAGTTTTTGTATCCTGTTGGTTTGCTAAATTAAATGGACGGGATTTAATTCAGTGGGGTAATTTTAAGATGATAATAGCAAGAAAAGCTTCCTAATCATAATTGTTATGGATTATGGCTACAACAAATGCACACAATAATAATCAGCAATTGAAGTAAGTTTCTGAAGAAAAGAGGGGATGTGTTTTCTCTAGAGATTTGAGGCAGAATAAGACTCTTATCAAGGGGAAAGGACTATAGCTCAGTGGGTGAGCACGTGAAAGGTCCGTAACAAGGCTGGGAAAGACGCCTGTTAGGTATCTTGGACAATCACTGTTGGCGTGAAGACAACACTAAACAAGAGGGACCAAGATGGAACTCCAAATTAGTCAAGCTCTGGTGTTTCTAATTTTTCAAAAACTGTTTCAAAACAATCTTTTACTGGCCAAGGCAAATGGCCTTTACTCTGTTGTCATCCTTCTTGATCTGTCTGCAGCCTTTGACACCATTGATCACTCTCTTCTGGTTGATACTTTCTGACCTTGGGTTCTCAGACTCTGTTCTTGACTGGTTTCGATCTTATTTGTCTGGCAGATCTTTTGCAGTGGTTGCAGGGGGGTCAGACTTCTTCTCCTGTTCCCTTATCTGTTGGAGTTCCCCAGGGCTCTGTTCTGGGTCCCCTTCTGTTTTCTCTCTACACACTGTCCTTAGGTAGCTCTTTTGGTTTTTCCTACCATCTGTATGCCGATGACACCCAGTTGTATCTTTCCACCCCCGACCTTTCTCCAAGGCTTGAACAGCAAGTTTCGTCTTGCCTCACAGCTGTCTCGCAGTGGATGCGCCATCGGCGTTTGAAGCTCAACATGTCCAAGACGGAGCTTCTTGTCTTTCCTCCTAAGCCCACCCTTCAACACTCCTTTTTTGTCTCTGTGGACAACATTTCTATTCAACCAGTCCAGCAAGCCCCCAGTCTTAGTTTCATCTTTGATTCTTCTCTGTCGTGTATCCCTCAGATCCAGACCACAGCCAAGGCTTCTAGATTCTTTTTATACAATATTGCTAAAATCCGACCATATCTCTCTGCCTCTACTGCCAAGATCCTGGTCCATGCCCTAGTGGTATCACAACTTGATTACTGTAACGTCCTCCTGGCTGGGCTTCCTCTTTCTCACCTCCATCCTTTAATCTCTGTCCAGCATTCAGCTGTATGCATTATCACGTCCGCCCACCGCTCTGACCACATCTCTCCTGTGTTGGCATCCCTTCACTGGCTCCCCCTCCCTTTCCGTATTCAGTACAAGCTCCTGCTGTCGACGTTTAAAGCCCTCCATGGGCTGGCCTCTCCTTACTTATCAGACCTTCTTTCTCCTCACCTTCCCACCAAGACCCTCCATTCTGGTAGTCAAGATCTGCTGTCCCAGCCCAGGATTTCCTCTGCCCCATCTTGGATTCGCCCCTTTTCACGT
>NC_056523.1:129038492-129109806 GCF_019175285.1 Sceloporus undulatus | reverse complement strand
CCTCTCCTTACTTATCAGACCTTCTTTCTCCTCACCTTCCCACCAAGACCCTCCATTCTGGTAGTCAAGATCTGCTGTCCCAGCCCAGGATTTCCTCTGCCCCATCTCGGATTCGCCCCTTTTCACTCGCTGCCCCTCACTCCTGGAACCTTCTTCCCCCGCGAACAAGAGCCATCACTTCTTTAACCAGCTTCAAAATGGAATTGAAGACCATCCTTTTCCGAGAAGCATTCCCAGGCATTGCATAATTGTCGCTTGCTATTTGATGTTCTTTTAGTGCCTGTTTTATCGAACCATTTCCTGTATTGCTATGTATTTTTATGTATTAGCCTACTAGCCCCAGCACCTTTCCCTTCTCCTTTTATGTCATGTCTTTTTAGATTGTAAGCCTGAGGGCAGGGAACCGTCTAATTAAAAAGATTGTATGTACAGCGCTCTGTACATTTACAGTGCTTTATAAATAAAGGATAATAATAATAATAATAATAATAATAATAATAATAATAATGTTGCAGTTTGCATCCATTTCAGAACTGCATCTTGGAGCACGATCATTACTAAGAACCACATGGAGAATTGCTGCTCTGATTCTACACCGTTTGTCTTTTTTAGCAGAGAATTAAACATGCACACAGAACAGTGGATTTGCACAGCACAGAATTCATTGTGAAGAAAGGAGATGTGACAACATATTTCAACTGATAGATCAAACAGAGTACAGCACAAATAGAAAAACATATAAGTGTCAGAAACAAGACGCACAATACCATGTGACTAAGCACCAACTGAAACTATTAGAAACAGTGGTCACTTGGCTCTATGGCCAACAGTATCAGAAAGTTCTAATTATTTTAGAATGACTATAAAAACAACAACAAAGTATTTCTCTTAAGAGCAGCCAACTTTTCTAAGCCTTAAAATCAGTGTCCAGCATTTTAAAAAGAGAATTTTTTTTTAAAAAAGTGGCAGCAGCAGTGGTGACTTGAGGTTTCAGTGCACATGAGGGTATTTCCAGCGAAGGATGGCCCCATCAGCACTCACGCTCACAATGTATTTGTTGTTAGGACAGATCTTCAGGCGGGTGATGCTGCCACTGTGGCCAACACCAACAAAAGTTACTTCGCCTTCATTGTAATCCCATACTTTTACTAGGTGGTCGTCACCTCCTACAATGGAGAGAAGGCAGAAATATTAGCCTTTTAATGAAGACTGACAGTGCTGTTTTAGGAATACACAGAGATATTGGAATATTGCAGTGTGGACTGCTCTTGTTCAAGGTCCCAGCCAGCCAGCTATACCTTCTGCCTGATATTCTACTTGTTCCCCTTTTTCCTATCTCATTTCCTATCACTCCTTCTTCTGCAGTCTGTACTCACTGAGTAGTTTCGAGCTTTCCTCTAACTTTCTTTCTTTTTGCCCCCTTGAGTGTTGCTCTTTAAATGCCACAAACTTTGGGCTTCCCCTGGTCTGCTGATACCTCTCCCTCTTGTGCATGAATGGCACTGTTAGCTACACATGGCTTCATACTCTGAGACTCCTTGTTAGTACTGTATATAGGATGTCTTTGGGAATTGAAATGGAAAGCAGATGCCATTCAAGTTCCCAAGACTCATGAATGGAGGGAGGGGGGGGAGAGAGAACAAAGGGGGGATTTTTCAAACTGAATGAGGGAAAGGAATAGACTGGAAGGCTATGACAAATATACATGAAAAGAGCCTTTATCTCTCTAGTCTAACAATGAATTTCAAAGGGAACCTCACAGTGCAATCTCATCTTCAATCATCTTTCACATTTCTCCTTTCAGAGGTTACTTGATTTCCATCCTCCATTACCCTTTCCTGAGGTAAATCTGACTTTTTCTTCCTTTGTGCTTCTTTCTGGCCTCTACAAAATACATCTGACTCTAGTCCCATTCACACTAGCGTTTTTGAGATCCAGGGAAATTCAGTGATGCAATACCAAATCAAAGTTCCCACTATGTTTACCCCCATCAAATATCTCTGTGGCAATTTAACCCTGATGAAGTTCACATTACCATTTGTACTGATTTAAAATGGAGCCACCATTTCACTCATTCTCAGGGGTTTTTTTAACACTGTCAATCAAATGATGTGCATCCACAGTACACTGTTTGGCCAACCCTTCCATCAGCCTCAGAGGATGGCAATGGCAAGCCCCTCAGAACAATCCTTACCAAGCAACCCAGGGATAAGTTAGCCTTAGGGGAAGTCACACTGTCTCAGCCATATAATAGTATAATAATATAATCTGTCAGCAATATATGTGTGTGAGACTTTTAGTTTGCACCAACTTGGGAGCAGAGTCTGTTGTGGTTTTATTTCTTGGGAAAGAGGAAAAACAACCTCTAACCCACAGCCCCAATGGATTGTTTTTTTAATGTCAAAAAAATAATGTTCACCTTTGTCATATTGATGACATGAGTATTTAAAAGTGCAGTCTACTGTGGCCGTGCAATATGTGCATAAGCTTTCAAATTTTATTTTTTTAAAACACACCGTCTAATAATTTCCCCAGGAGAACCCCCTCCCTGGCTACAGTGAGCTCTGGACTGGGAATCAGACATCGATGCAGATACTGGGACTGATGGGCAGAAAAGGAAAAAAAGCTGGGCTGCGCTTTAAAGAGACCAGTTTCCAAAGCGCAGGAAGTTTGAATCCACTGCATTTCTGGAGATGCTTTTTTCACTCCTGCAACTGAGTGCCAAGAGGAGGAAAAAATGGTGCTTGGCTGGCAGGGAGAGAGAAAAGGGTGGGCATGATCTGCCCTCTGCATATTAACCCCTCCCTTCTGGATGCCCCGAATGGGAGTGCAAGCAAGTTCCCATTGGTGGCAACCTGATAAAACCCAGTGTTTTAGAAAAGAAACAAGGAAAAACTCGATTGTGGGGAAAACAGGTTAAGAGGGATTTACTCCAGCTCCCCTTGAATTCAGGTCAGGAAAAGTAGGTTCGAGTGTGAATGACCCCTTTTAAATTGATTTGCAAATTGGTTGATAGCACAGTGTGAACTGCTCCACTGTTTGCAGTTTTAAATATCATCACCTCCTGCCAGCATAGTGAAATTATGAGAGAGTGTGCAGGAAGTATATCAGCAGAAGGAGAGACCACTATGAGGTCCATCTTTTAAGTTGTATAGTTTACCTGTGACAAAGTAAGTTCCATCTGAAGTAATATCCATCCCATTGATTGAGCCAGACAGGGAGCCTTCCAAGTCTCTAATTGGGGATCCATCAAACACCTCCCAGTAACCAATCTGGAAGTCAGAGGAAAATCTGATACAGAAAAACTGTGAGGCTTCTGTGATGGAGCAACCAGGAACCTGATTCAAACATTTACTGAGAGAGGTATTTTGGACATGCAGACAGGATTAAGTCTTGCTAAACTCATCTCCATGTGTTTCCCTTAGCCCAACCTGGTCACTCACCTTCCGATCTGTGCCACTTGTGATAAGCTGGTGTTCATCAGGATGATAACACACACATTTGAACAACGTGTTGGCCAAGATCATCTGACGCCTCATGAAGCGGCTGGGGGAAAAACAATCTCCGTTTTACAAGTTATATGTTGTCAGATCTATTCCAGCCCCTCCCTCAGTAACTCCAGACTTTTGGCAATTCATCTGTGATGTAGGGGGAAAGCAAGGGTTGGTTTTTTCCCCTCAGAGATGTGAAAGCAGGAAATCCCACAAATAGCCAGGGTCTCCCTACATTGGAGGGGGGAGGGCGTGTGGAAAGTACCCAATGAAGCCTTGTATCTCTAAGAGCATCCCTTGTATGAAAGAAGAAATGAGCAAAAGACAGCCACATCCAAACAAGAGTGATCCTTACACAAGATCCCAGATAATGCATGTTCCATCAATGCTAGCTGTGACACACTCCTGGTTATTCTTCTTGATCTTGATACATGAAATAGCAGAAATGTGCTCCTTCATTACCTCCTCTAGTTTACGTGTTTCTTTGCCGACCTCCCATACTCTCACCTGCAACCCAACAGCAGAACCAACAGAAATAACATGTTGTACTTCTCTACCCACTGTGGAGTGCTCAAAATATTTTGTCTTGGTAATCCTTAAAGAAACCTATATAATTTCAGTCAGTATCATTACACCTAATATAACAGGAACTATGGCTGGGTATTAGTGGATTGCTTACGGCCACCTGAAAACATTAATGGCTTAAACAAAAGATGAATTAAGGACTTCTTAGACTTTGGAATCTACTTCAACAATGAACATTCATTGCACAAATCTTTCATCCTATGATATACACAGCTGAACACGTTACTTGTTTGTCATAAGGAGGAAAGGACTATAGCTCAGCTATCTGTGATGGCACAACTAACACTCAATTATTATCATCAGTAATTGATAAATAATACTGTGGGTCCTTGTTATCCGTTGGGGTTTGGTTCCAGGATCCCCCGTGGATACCAAAATTCATGGATGCTCAAGTCCCATTAAATACAATGGCAAAGCAATTGGTGTCCCATACATAAAAAAGAAAATTAACGTTTGCTATTTGGAATTTATACTTTTTTTCAGTATTTCCAAACCATTGATGTTTGAATCTGTGGATAAAAAATCAATGGATAGAGGGTTGACTGTATATGCTGACAAAGTCAGCAAAGCAGATGAATGGAACCTGGGGGCTCATTACCTGTCCTTCACCTCCTCCACTGATGATTCTTTTGCAATCACTTGTGGTGGTCACAGCTGTCACACCCATGCTATGAGCATGTTCTATTGCATACATTAGCTGCCCAGTTTCTGGGGTAAAAGCACGAATCTTCCCATCATTCCAAGCTAATGCAAAACAGAAAGAGGTTCCTAAGGGCAAAGCATGACTTCCATTTCTCCCTAACCAAGTTATTTTTTTTTTAAAAAGCCTACATCACAGTGTAGTAAGCAGCTGCTATCATGTTTTCCAATCTCCCTATACAGATCACCAACATCAGGAATACATGGCTTTGATCACTTACTCCCTCTAAGGAAAATGCTAAATAGATAATGGATGGAGCATACATCATCTCTCTTGAGCAGGTGAAGCTCATTAGTTTCCATGGAAGGAGAAATAGCTAGTTGTACAGTTTAAGCCAACAGGGATTTATTGATATAATTTATCTCTACCATGACTCCAAATTATGCAGCTGAGCATCACAGCTCACTTTGCTTGTTTACCCAAATCCTACAATTTCATCTTTTCATCACACAACAGTAATTTTTCTACAGTAGTAAAGATGTACAAGTCCTGGGAAGTCATTAATGATCCATCTAGAGCAGTGATGGTGAACCTTTTACAGACCGAGTGCCCAAACTGCAACCCAGACCCCACTTATTTATTGCAAAGTGCCACATCCCTCTGGGAAACTCTGTGCTAGGGAGACAGCATGTGTGCCCACAGAGAGGGCTCTGAGTGCCACCTCTGGCACGCATGCCATAGGTTCGCCATCACTGATCTAGGGATTACTTAAAAACAGAGAACAACAGATGTTGGATACAATTTTCCAATGAATTAAACAATACAAAATCCATTCACCTGAAATGATACTCTTGCCATCCCTCATGAAATCTATGGCATGGCAGGTCATGTTGGGGATTGTTATTCGTAGCAGCTCCCTATTTTCAGGTGTATACCATACACGGATGTCACTCTTGGAACAGGTGGCAAACAAGTCTGATGTACCACTGTGGGAGGCAGAGAATTCAACTTAGGAAGGCCTCTGCAACAGACTTACTGCTCTATTGATATTGGATGCCAAAACTGAGCCTTATACCTCTGTAGCCCACTCCTTAGTCAGAAATTCTTCATATGTTCTCCTACTGAGAAGAAACCTGATAAGCCTGGCTCCAGCTCCTAAGTGGATTTCACAAGCATGTTGAAAGCAAATAAATGATAATGACGTGATCAAGACTGGGGGTGAAATCTAGCCCTTGCCAAATCCTGTTCACCAGGCAACACCAGAAGAAAGTTCAGGATCACTGGGTAAAAGTTCTGACTTCCTCCATGGGGATGATGATGATGATAATAATAATATATTTATTTATTTATATCCCACCTCTCCCTGGTATTGATGTCAGACTAAATGGGTGATAATTGATACCCTTGGATGTAGTTCATCTGGTACTGGAGACTTACATTTGTTTAGATTAAGCAAGTATTCCCATACTGTCTCTTTACTTATTCTGTGCTGAAATTCCCCTATTCTGGCCTCTGCTCCATTATCCTCAGGTTGAGCACCCTTTTCCTTTTCTGAGAAGACTGAAGCAAAGAAGGTGTTGAGTAATTCTGCCTTTCCTCTGTCCCCTGTTAGCATTTTGCCATCTTCTCCAAACAGTGGCTCTACCATTTCCTTCTTCTTCCTATTGCTGCGGACATATCCAAACCCCCCCCCCTTTTTTTTTTCTTAACCTCTCCGGTAAGCCTGAATTTATTCTGTGCTTTATCTTTTCTGACTTTACCCCTACACGTGCTCGCTATTTGTTTGAATTCCTCTTTGGTGAGTTGAAAGTTCATTAGTCATCCATCCTAGTTTCTTGAGACACCTCCCATTTTTCTTCCTCATTGGAAATGTTTTAATTTGTGCCTTCAGTATCTCCCTTTTGAGAAACTCCCATCCGTCTTGAACTCCCTTCTCTTTTAGTATTCCTGACCATGGGATCACCCCCAGTATTTCTCTAAGTTTACTAAAATCAGCTTTCCTAAAGTTGAGAATGCGTATCTGACTATGCCTGGCTTCTCCTTTCCACTGTATAACTAACTCCAGGAGAACATAATCACTCCCACCTAAGGATCCCACCTCTTGTACCCCATTAACCAGGTCATCCCTGTTGGTTAGGATCTAATCTAAAATAGATGACCCCCTGTTGTCTCTTCCACCTTTTGGACAATGAAATTTACTTAAAATTTTTGTGTGTGTATGTTAAATGAAGCTACAAGATCTTCAAATGTGAAGCTTACTTGGTACACAGTTTTTAGAAATAATGTAGATGGCGTACATATATGAACATCTTGTCTTAAATACCAATAATTCATAACATTTCTGAACTACTTGAAATACTTATTTGTCCATAGTTATGTTTTTTCATAGGTGTCTGAAATGAAGCAATCTTCTCCCACAAAAGGTCTCTCAAGTGAGTAGCTTTTTCCATTCAAGTGTCATCTTTCTCTTTTTTGTACTGTAGGATGCACTTGTTTCTTATCTTTCCATTTCACTAAAACCTTCTCCAGGGCTTTCCTTACAAATAACAAATACGGTCCGCCCTTGTTTTACGCGGGGGATCCGTTCCGGACTCCCCCGTGTAAAGCAAATACCGCGCATGCTCAAGCCCCATTTAACTGAATGGGGCTTATGGATGCGACGGCACAGCGGCATGCGTCCCATTAGTCACAATGGGATGCACCACCCCTTGCGCCCCACGCAGCTTTCAGCGTATGCTGAAAGTCACCTATAGTGTGCCCGCGTATGATGTGGGTGCACTGTAAATATTTTTTTTCTTGAAAAGAGTGTTTCCTATGTTCACACTTGACTTCTGATCAACCTCACAGTTCTTCAACCAAAGAGATTGATGACCCACTGTAGCAGCAGTAATTGAACATGTTGCAAAAGCTGCAACATCATATCATCAGCCCCATACAGCAAAATCTTTTCCAACTTACATAATACAGTGGTACCTCGGGATACGAAATACCCAGGTTACAAAATTTTCAGGATACGAAAAAATCCCATAGGGAATTATTGTTTCGGGTTACGAATGTTTTTTCGGGTTACGAAAAAACTTTTGGTGCTTTTTTCGGCTTTTTCGCACGGAATCGCGGCTTTTCCCCATTAGCGCCTATGGCAATTCGGCTTACGAAGGCTTTTCGGGTTATGAACGGTGCCGCGGAACGAATTAATTTCGTAACCCGAGGCACCACTGTACTCTTTGCATGGACTGAGTACTTACATCTTCTGTACTTACATTTCCTGTACCCATAATATGGCCACCCTAGCAAACACTAAATTTGTCATTGATGCTCTAATGGACAATGTCAAAGTTTCATGAGACCTTCTCAAAGCTAAAGCAAATATTTTTTCATCTACATTCTTCAATAATTTGTCTCATACATGTAGGACAAATGCATTTGAAATTAAACATGATGCAGGACCATCATCCAATGGGACAAGCAACCAATTGATGCATAGCCTTTTTCTCAAAGATGTACAGTATAACCTTTTGCTAAAAGCTAACCATCTTTTAGAACTGAGAGCTGTTTCCCATTCTGACTCAAACTAACTCAGTAAATAACTCTGGCAGAGGAATCTCTAAGGGCCTCAAAGTCATTTTTGAAGCACTGCAACCACACTATGGCACTTGCAACCTGACCTTGTTCTTCCAGTCCTCAAGTGAATAAAACCTTTTTAAATAGATCTTTAAACATGTCTGTCTCAAATAATCTAGATTTATTTGGTTTTGCTACCCAGTTCTCATCTGAAGATTGCAAGTCCTCCAATCTGAACCTTGCCTCCTGACTCCCCCTCTTGCGAACTCTCTGACTCTGCATCTGACAAATCATCATTTTATTTCAATTATTTCTAGTACATGAATTATCCTTCATGTACATTTTCTTGAATTTTCCAAACTTGCTTAACTCAACACTTGCACCTGAGACAATTCATTTTATGCCTTTTGTTACAGAGAAATCCTGAAACTGACTGGAGTGGCAACCATACTATTTTTAAGCAATTTCCCTTTCTCACTCTGGTGAGAATGAGCTGGTAAGAACGCTGCTTTCCCTTTTTCCTTACTTTTATCCTTCTTAACATTTTTAGAAATAAATGTCTTAGATCTTACTGCTGCTGTTTTAGATCCAAGCACTGAGTGAATCTTCCCTCTGTGTCGCTCTCACTAAATGTTATAAAAATCTTTTTCAGTATTGATTCTACAGCTTGTTCAGAGATACGCCTCTCAATCCCCAAGTGAACAGCAGAAATGTTTTTATTTACACTTCCACATTCTGTAGCCTGCATGCCTACAGCTAACTGAGCAGTTTTAATAGCACTTTCATCTTCCAGCAGTTTTCTTCTTTTTAATCTGATGGGGCACAGTGCTTTTCTCTGTACTTATCCCACTCTATTTTTTCTTAGTCAAGTCTCCCGATGTTGCCATATTGTTAACTAATAATCTAAGGCTAATTAATCTTAGAATTGATTATTTTCAGTGTGTGTGCGCGCGTGCGTGTGTGTGTGTGTGTATAAGGAGAGGGAATTCTTGGCCAGCAGGCAAGGAGAAAAAAATGAAGGGGGGAAAGAGGAGAGAACAATAGTGTAAATAGTTTAGACCTTTGATCTTCAGCCTCAGTCAGCTAGAATGAGGGGAAAACCAGTGGTCATGTATAGCTCCTTTCACTTTTCTGAGAACATGTAACAGATTGGCAATCCTGTATTTTTGTCAACATCATTTATGTCTACTTTACAGAATCTGCAATCTGTATAAGAAGCCCTGAAAGATTTACTCAAAAATCAACACAGATTTACAAGGACAGTTTAAGTTAGCAGAAGTGGGCTCATGTTGTATCTCCAAACTCTTATTAGTGGTATACACTAATATATCCCATCTTCTTCATTCAGTGTGTTCAGTTCTCTGAATATCCTCTTTCTGCATAGTTCTCCAAAACCAGAACACCAAGATCAATGCAATCCCACATACGTTAGAAAGAACTAGCACCAATCAAGCACCAAAGGGCTGCTCCTAGCATTGTCTTTTTACTTTGTTTATACCTATCTTTCCTGAGAAGACAGATATACCTATCACCTTTCTTACATAAAATAGGGCACTACGGTGACCATATAATGTCAGTTTCGATCCTGTTAGCTAAGATTCCAAGACAGGGTTAATATGACCATGCAGAGAAACCATTATATTATTGCAGTAGGGATGAACAGAACCTAGAACAGCATCAGATGATAAAAGAAAGTCACTGTACTTTTGTGGCTACTAGGTTTGTGGGATTTTGAAGTAGATACAGACCTATAATGGCTACAATTCACTGATTATATTAACCCTAAGAAAATGATTGCTTTGTCAATCAATAGACAAGGTCAACAAAGCATGGCATCACTGGGCCAGATAGCAAGTGTTACACTGCTGCTGCCTGAGAAACCTGCAGTGTCTTTTCCATCTGTAAAGGGGGGAGGGAGAAGAGAAAGAGAAAGGCTGAGACTGAGACACTTACTATGGGAAAATGATATCGTGGATGGCCTCGTTATGGCAAGTGACTATGAGCTCATCTTTGAAGTCCGAATATGAAAATCGGTAAATATGTGCCTCCTCCGTGCCCACAAAAAACTGGTGTCCCTGCCCTCTTGGTGTGATGGATGTGATGGCACCTTGTAACTGAACTTTCCTGTAAAGAAAATACAAAGTTTTATACAGAAAATGCCTTTTACTACCCTTCATTCCCAAGCTTTGCTTTTCAGTACTTTGCTGTTCGTCCTTTCTTCTGCCTAAGGCTCATGGGAGGAACTCAGAATAATCAGGAAGTAGTTTTAGTCTAGGTATTAGGGAATATATAATGGTGTATATTACACACACACACACCAGTTGATCCTTGGTATCCATAGATTCCTTATCCAAGTACTGAACCACCCATGGCTTGAAAATATTTTTTTAAAATATAAATTCCCAAAAGTGAACCTTGATTTGCCATTTTATATAAGGGACACCATTTTACAACACCACTATATATAATGGGATTTGCACATCTACAGATTTTGGTATCCACAGATGATCTTGGAACCAAAACCCAGCGGATACCAAGGGTGCACTGTATATGTATGTGTGCATGTGTTTGTGTATACTGCCCTCTTTTTATTAAGGGTACTTGAACTGATTTCCCCCCCTAATTTAGGTGATATTGTGAAGTCGAAGTCTTTCATGGCCGGCATCCATAGTTTTTTGTGGTTTTTTCGGGCTATGTGGCCATGTTCTAGAAGAGATTCTTCCTGATGTTTCGCCAGCATCTGTGGCTGGCATCTTCAGAGAAAGATCTTCTCTGAAGATGCCAGCCACAGATGCTAGCAAAACGTCAGGAAGAATCTCTTCTAGAACATGGCCATATAGCCAGAAAAACCCACAAAAAAACTTAGTTGATATTGTCTGGTTATTTTATTTTTGCATGACTAGATAATAGCACCAATGCTATTATGAGTTTCACAGCTAACTGGTAAATGCTGCAAACTGAAAGCTACCAATCAAATTAAGACAACACACATTTGAGTGCTAATTCACAATGCATAACATGTTTTAAAGTTTTCTTAACAAAATGGATCTTTTGATTTCATTTTCCCATCAAAATTCTTCCTTTTTAGAGGTCTAGGAAAAAAGGAGAACCTTTTAATCTAGCTGTTTTACTTGCAAAGTAGCAGCAAAATTAATTTGTCACTAAAAATGCACCTCAATATTCTCAGTACATTTGAGAAGCAGATATCAAAAAGAGCAACAGTGCACACCTCTTCCAAAAAACCCTTGATTTCTCCAGTGGTAGAAGCTGGTGTATGATAATTAAAGTCAGCAGTCCTATTTGATAATAAGCCCAAATGAACTCAGTTCATCTAAAGTGTAGCAGTTTGAATAAAACAGGTATCAAAAAGCTTTACAACTGTAATGTTTTGTACCATTCATTGTGATTTCCTCATTACAGATAAATAAATTGAGAAACCTAGTGGACTACTGTCCTTGCCTTTGAATGTTCAGAATGTTCAAAAAAGCGGTCAAGACAGATCTCTTCCGGCAGGCCTTCGCAGAATAATTCAATCTAAATTTTGTGCTCTCCCTACTTTATGTAACCACTGCCTCTACTAGAAAATTGCTGTCATTTTAACAGGTTGAGTTTTTAAACTGTATTGTATTTAATTCTGTTTTAAAGGTGGGGTCAATTTATTTATTGAGAGTATTATTATTCCAATATATTCTAGTCATGTAAGCCGCCTTGATAGCTGCAGCAGAAAGGCGGGGTATAAGAATAAAGTTTATTTATTATTATTTATTATTAACTCACTTTTTTACTTTGTAGTTGGATCCTGAGCAGTGAGCTACAATTCCAGTACCCGTGCCGATAACTAAGTCACCTGTCTTCAGCAAAAGCAAAGCTGTGACTCCCTAGAAGAAACCAGAATTAAGACACTTACATGCCAGCCAAATTACTGTATTTGTACAGGCTTACTAGAGAATACCTCTTTTGATCATTGACATGGAGTGTATAAAATTAGAAATGCAATCTTAAGCATGTTTTCCAGGAAGTAAGTCCTACTAAACTCAACCTGGCTTATTTCTGAGTAGGTATCCGGAGACGAGGGTTGTATCTTTGTCTGGCAGTGGAAACCCACAGGGTGACCTTTGGAAAGTTACATGCTCTCAGCCTAAGAGGAAGGCAAAAGCAAACCCCCCTCTGAACAAATCTTGCCAAGAAAAACCCATAATAGTTTTGCCTTAGGGTCACCATAAATCAGAAACTATTTGAAGGCACACAACAACAATGTATAGGGAGATTATCACATGAGGGACAGGATGTCATTGTCCTGCCCCTGTCCCATC
The DNA here is from genome assembly GCF_019175285.1 of Sceloporus undulatus. Lineage (NCBI taxonomy): Eukaryota > Metazoa > Chordata > Lepidosauria > Squamata > Phrynosomatidae > Sceloporus > Sceloporus undulatus. Next base: position 129,097,216 of record NC_056523.1, on the reverse strand, counting down.
TTTCCTACCTGATCGCGGGAAGGACTTTCACACTTAACCTGGCAGGGAAGCACGAGTGAATGTGATTGCGCAAATCACTTTCACACTGCAGCTGGCTGAAAAGCACTTTCAGCCGTCAGCTGAAAGCACTTTCAGCCATCATTTGCAGTCTTTTGTATTAACAGCTTAACCGTTAATACCATGATGGTTGAAAGCGCTTTTCAGCCGGCTGCAGTGTGAAAGTGATTTGTGCAATCACTTTCACTTGGGTCATGGGCGGGATAAGGATGGAAGAGTGATCCTGTCCCTATCCCATCCTCCATGTGATAACCTCCCAGGACTGAGCTGTCTGTTTTATAACTACTGTGTCATACCAATGGAAATAATTAAATTCATAGCATCCTACAGTGTAAAAGAAATATTTAGGACAGGAGCTAAAGTGAGTAGAGATTCTTACTCCAAAATAACTACACAAGCACACAAAATCAAATGGCTGTCCCATCACAGGCATCTGATATTCAAATCCAACTTCCACAGATGTTCCTTTAAGAACAACAAAGAGCTTCAGAACAGTAGCTATACTGGTCTGCTGAAGGATGCAGCAAAAGGATAAACTTAATGCAACAGACACTTTCATAGGCAGTAGCCTACTTCATTTGATGGAAAAAGTGAGTAAGGGAGCAAATATATGTATATAGATAGATTTATTTCAAATATTTTATATCACTCTTCAATGGGGAAAATAACTATATAGGCTGATGTGTAGCAATAAATTAAAACTAAATGAACAGTCATAAAACAAGAATTAATAAACAGATAAGAGGCAACATTATAGCAAACTCGGCAGGAGTTTTAAAAATCAGATCATGAAGGATATTAAGAACTGTATATTTATTTCATAACTGACATTTATGGTACAAATTCTTGCAAGGCAGTTTACAAAAGAACTAATAAATACAATGAGTTGAACTCAATGGTAGCTTTGCCTTAGGGGAAAACACTTCTTCCTGCACAAAATGGGGCACTTGAGTTTCACCATTTCCCATTATAGAGCCCTGTGCTCCTCCCTCCTTGACAAGATGGTCTAAAACAGTATGTAGGAGAAAACATTAAATATTGGATGCCTTGCTTTATGCAAGCAAAAGTACTTTCTGTTGGCTTAAAAACTCAATTGGATACAGCTCAATCTATTCAACTGCAAATTTAAAAAATAAATAGATTTTAAAAGGACCATGGCAGCTAAAATATGGAGGCTGTACAAAACCAGGAAATTAAATGTAAAAACCTGGAAAAAAGAATCGTTTACCTAGTGCCTAAAAGATATCAGCATAAGTAACAGACAACCCCTTACAATGGAAAGAACACAAATATGAGGCATGCAAACTGAGCAAGTCCACTCCCCAGGTCTCAACTATCTGTCCTGAGAAGACAGGGGTACCTAGAGGAGGAACACCAAAGAAAACTGCAGTGCACAGGTACAATAGATGTGCCTTCAGGTATCCCGATCCAACATGGGAGGATTTTAAAAGCAGCAGCAGCAGTTGATTTGTGCTGGGAAAATGGCCCAGAAGCCCTGTATATTCTGGTCAGTGACTGATCTTTGCAACTGTGCCGTTTTCAGGGAGTTCCAGAAAGCAAGCCCTATAAAGTATGTGAACATCCAGAAAGGAATGTTGTGATTACTAACAGCCATTACAGGTTTCTCCTGAACAAGTCATGGCAGCCTAACCTATCCCTTTAGTGATGGAGGCACAAACTTGGTAGATCAGGGGAAATGTATGGGTATAGGCTATCTTGATTTCAGTAAGGCTTTTGATAATGCCCCCTAGGACATTCTTACAGACAAGCTGGTAAAATGTGGACTAGACATTGTGGCTGACTGAATTCAAAGAGTGCTCACCATTGGTTCCTCTTTGTCCTGGGGAGAGATAACTTGTGGAAGGATGTAGAAAGAAAGATCTTGTGGGTGCTAGACAGATGGACTCTGTTAAGGAGCCCACAGGCATGAATTTACAGGACCTAAGCAGAATAGTGGAAGTCTTGGAGCCAAAACACAATGCAGAAATAATCCACTTTGAGATCACTTTAACTGCTCTGGCTCAATACTAGGGAATTCTGGGAATTGTAGTTCTGTGAGATGTTTAGCCTTCTCTGCCAGGTAGCTCTGGTGTCACAATAAACGAATATTCCCAGGTTTTCCTAACACTGGCGGGTTACAGACCACCGCTTTGCGGCGGTCTGCCGCCGCCGCCGCTTGCTCTGTGCGGGAGCTGCAGCAGCCACACTGCGCGGCTCCCGCACGGACCGAAAAAGAAGCTCCAAAATGGAGCTTCTTTAAGCGGCGCCTCTATGACGTCACGAGGCGCCAGGGGCGGACTCGCGACGTCATAGACGCCGCGACACGTGCGGACGCACCGCCCCTTCCTAACCCTAGTACGTATTCATTACGTACTAAATGGCAGTGTGTAACCCACCACTGAGCCAGGACAGTTAAAGCAGTTTCAAACTGGATTATCTCTGCAGTGTGTTTAGGCCCTTGGAGATATCTCATCCACAGGGTCTCCATGAGTTGGAATCGACTCAAGGGCAGTTAACAAGAACAACAAAATAGAGTAAAATATAAAATGGAAACATTACAATGAAAAATAGCACATCTTTACAACATAAAGAATAGGTGAGGATAATTCAGGAGGTTGTCACAATGGTGTTAATCAAATGCATTCTGCAAATCTATCAATAAGAAGCTGGGGTGATCACTCCATTTTTGTTTTGCTTTGTGAAACAAAAAAATAAAATAAAAATGAAAACCACATTTCCATGAATTGGTTACATTTCCAGAAATAACACAACATTTGAACACAAATGCTTTTGCATTTGTGTTAACATGTGTTAATTTCTGAGAGAAATAGATTGCGACTCTTTTATACCAGCAATCTACGGAGAAAGCCAAATTTCCTTTCCACTGGCAGATTACTTCCTATATAGCAGCAACCCTCTTTCAAGCATCATTAAAATGTGTAAAATAAACACAGAAGCAGGGGGAGCATTCAAGCATAGGCCTCCTCCTCAGGCACTTGTGTCATTCTCTATACATGGAGCATAACCTTTTGAAAAGGAGAGCCTGTCTATCTGTGGAGACTCTCCAATGGATTTTAAGCATGGAAATCAGACAAAGGAGGCTCTTTCACAGAATATTGTCCTTCATGCTGTTACCAGATGGGCTTACTCATTCATTCAGGCCTTCAGACCAATATAGATAAAGATGCAAATGGAAACAGGATTAAAAGGGGGGACCTTGGCAGGAAGGTAGCATACACCGAGGGATTCTTGCACCATGTTTTTTTATGCAAACTGAGGTAACAGCACCACCAGCATCTTATCAGTCCATTTATGATTCCAAGCAATAATTCAGCCCTTCCACAGCCTTGCAGCCTTGCAACATTTTCCTGCCTGAGGCAAAACAGTAAATTTCTACTCTCTGCCCTGAGTGAAGGCACATAGTACTCAAGGATAGTGAAGTTATTTTTGTACAAAGAGTAGAAAATTCCAAAGTTCCTCTCCCATGTAGTAAAAATGTAACAATAATCATTCATATATGAAGTCGAAGGCGTTCATGGCTGGCATCCATGGCTTTTCAGGCTATGTGGCCATGTTCTAGAAGATTTTCTTCCTGACGTTTCGCCAGCATCTGTGGCTGGCATCTTCAGAGAATGCTTGCCTGGAAAAAGTGGGTCTATATATACTGTGTGAGCCTGGGAATGCAGGAGTGATTTGCATGTGTATTTTTCTGTACTGATGGCTGGCCTCAGCCTGGGAGGCTAATGCAAAGGAGGATTAGTGTCTGCTAATTGGTGATCATTAACTGCTGGGAAAGCCCCTGACTCTGAATGATTTCTCATTTGCATTTGCTGAGTCCTTATTTTGCTATTCCTCAGGACTGGTAGCCAAATTTTGTTCACTTTAAGGGTTTCTTCTTTCCCGTTGAAATTATCCAGATGTTTATGGATTTCAATGGCTTCCCTGTGCATCCTGACATGGTAATGGTTGGCATGGTCCAGAATTTCAGTGTTTTCAAACAGTATTTTATGCCCAGGATGGTTTGGGGCATGTTCTGCTACTGCTGATTTTTCTAGATGGCCCAGTCTGCAGTGTCTCTTGTGTTCCTTGATTCTTGTTTGCACACTGCGTTTGATGGTCCCTATGTAGACTTGTCCACAGCTGCATAGTATGCAGTAAACTCCTGCAGCTGTGAGAGGGTCTCTCTGGTCCTTGGCTGAGTGAAGCATTTGCTGGATTTTCTTCATCGATTTGTAAACCATTCGCAGGTTATGCTTCCTCACCACTTTGCCTATTCTCTCTGTGACTCCTTTGATGGCTGCTTGTCATTCATATACTTGCACACTTTGGTGCCTTTTTGTGATATTCAAAATTTGCTGTTTGAGGTGGGCGTCTCACCCTTCCTAATGTTAAGGCAAGTCCTGCCACCTTGCCTGAATCAGACTGATACAGCAGAGAAGGGAGATATAGCAACTGTGAAGTAAGCATAATGGAAATGCAAAATCCTTGTTCTTATAGCTGAGTTGTGAAGAATACAATCTGCATTTACATGCAGTACTGTATTAAAAAACCTACCAATAGAACAGTAAGCACTGTGGAACAGTTAAGCATTTGGATATGATGCCATGATCTCCAGCTTTTTTAATGAATTTGTTCATGAATTCTCTTTGTATTTCACCTGGAAATATTTTCTTTGTGCTACATTTCCTGACTGATTCAATGCAGTTAATGTTTATTTGTCAGCTAGGGTAATGTTGCAAATACCTCTTTAACTTTTCCTCCCTCCTTTCTCAATAGCACTTCCTATCATACAGACTGGGACACATGTCTATGTCAGTGAAACAGAAAAGCAGCTGTGTTATTCAGAAACATCTTGTTTGTGTATTTCTCTACATTCAAAAAAGACTTACAACATACTTGTAAATCTATCCTGAGAGCTACTCCACTTTATCAGCTTCACTAGGTGTACTCATACAGATTGGTATACATCTCCCAACACACAGTGCATATGTACCACAAGTATATGGGCAAGGGCAGCTCCATTGTGTCCATGGAATATTTGTATCCTGGAATATATGAGGATCAGAATCTCCCTTTTGTAATTTATGTACGTATTTATTATTTATTTGATTTATATCCCACCTCTGTCATGACACAAAACCCTTGACAGTTTACAGCCTTTATCTGGGCTACTATATAAAGTATCATGCACCTATCAGAGTTAGATATTTAATCAATGAGAACAGAAACATAAGTTAAGGTGCTGAATGCTAACCAAAACATTTCTTTTCCAGTTTTAGTGAGCAGATAGGCAAGGCCTGAGAAAGGATGAATGGCAACAAAGAAGTGACTGAACAGTAAGTGAAGGGGAGATTGGAAGAGAAGTCAACATTTTGTTGTTGTTAACTGCCCTCAAGACAATCTTAACCCATAGTGACCATGTGGATGAGATATCTCCAAGACTCCCTGTCCTCCACTGCTCTGATCAGGTCCTGTAATTTCAGGCCCGTGATCTCCTTCATTGAGTCCATCCATCTAGCAAGCGGCCTTCCCCTCTTTCTGCATCCCTTCAATTTTCCTAGTATTGTTTTTTTCCAATGAGTCGTGCCTTCTCATGATGTGTCTGAACTACAACAGCCTCAGTTTTGTCATCTTGGCTGCCAGGGATATTTCTGGCTTGATCTACTATAGATCTACTATAGACACTTTTGTTTGTCTTTTTGGCTGTCCACGGTATCCTCAGAGATCTTCTCCAGCACCACATCTTGAATAAATTGATTTTCTTCCTATCTTCTTTCTTCACTGTCCAGCTCTACATCCATATATAGTAATAGGGAATACAATAGCTTGTATGATTTTAACTTTTATATAACTATATAGACACAAATCCCTCTTGCATATCCCCCACACAACACACCTCCAGGCTGCACCATTCAACACAGTGCAACACACAAACTAACTCCACCATTAACATGTAAAACCACTTCCTCCCAAACAAGGGTCCCACAGGTATATATACTACACAAACTTCAAAGCCATCACCTTCTGAAGATGCCAGCCACAAATACGGGCGAAACGTCAGGAATAAATCCTTCCAGAATGTGGCCTTACAGCCTGGAAAAACCCACAGAAAACTAAATACTTGCTTTATTATTACAAAGAATCCATCTCATACTGTAAAATAGATAGTCACCAGAAACATCTATACTTTCGTAAAAGAGTCCCTAAAAGCTGATTCTTGTGAGTGAATGTAAGAGGAGAAAGGCATCCTGAATCAGAGCCTCATGCCAGAGTCCTTGGATTTAAGGAGAGGAAGAGGGAACAAAGAGTTGTAAAACTCACTCTTAACCTTAACCTTATCGACAAGCAGGGCTATTTTTTAAAAAGCTTTTTAAGGAGTATCAGTAGTGCTCTCCTAGCTCTCAAAAACATCACACTTTGATGTACTGCAGCAAAGCACTTCCTAAGCGTTTGAAACACACCCACCCAGCTTAGGTATGTGACAGGTAGCATGGTTACAGATATACTATTACATCTGAGACACTATGAGATTGAAGGTTTGGGCCATCTTGCTAGAAAATGTGTATCATTAATGTATTCCTGACTGGGCTTCCTTGGATAAGTTGTTGTAAATTTGTGGGCATGCAAGCACAACACAAATCCTAAAATGGTTTACTTAGAACAAATCCTATCAAATACAAAGGTATCAAACCAGATATTGCGAAACACTATCAAAAATGCATATCTTTAAATGGTTATTTTTTTTTTTTCATAACAAAATTTAACAGCAACACACTACAGATTAATTTCAACCTTGCTCCTTCCCTATTGAGGCTATCTCTTGAATTCCTGGAAGCAGACAGACAGCTTACAATTCACACTTGTAATTCACAATGCTCAGTTGTTCATATTAATGATGTAATACTTTGCTTCATACCCAACTAGGTCCCTAGAGAGATACAGGTAATCACAAAGGTGGCTGGAAGGTTTAGTATTCCTTTTATTATTTACTTGTTATACAAAGAAATCACAGCCTTGAAGAAACCTGATTACAAAAGATAACTTCCAAAGCAAAATAGAGCTCATTTATTCCCTCCTCCCACAGGGAAATGAAGCTCTATGTCCCCTTCTAATTTCTTCCACTCAAGTGGCTTACAGACTCTCAAAATGTAAACATACTAATACAATCTCTTTTCAAGGTTTCACAATCCTACCTTTTTTACTGGGACAACCAAGGCAACAATGTGTTTATAAAGAAATGCAACTTTCCTTATTTTGATTTTAAAGAGTCTTTCATCACCAGACTTTCCATTACAAAGTACTTTTAAAAATACCATTTTCAAAGGGGTAGCTGAGTGATCAACAGGTCTCTGTGGCAGCAAAAACAACAAAGAGCCCAGTGGCACCTTAAAGACTAACAAATTTGTTTTAGTATACTTTCATAGACTAAATTTCACATCATCAGATCCATTTCCTGACAGCTGCATTTGTAATAACACAATCAATTAGATTGTTGTTGCTTGCTACAGCATGTCTTCCATTAATGCAATGGCAGAAACTCCCAGTGATTTTAATGGAATTGGACTGGAATCACGCTCAAAATCTGGAAAAAAAAAACTGGATAAAAACTCAGATTGAGAGATTGTACTTATCGTGAAGGTTCGTTCCTTCAGTGATGGCATGAAGGATCAATCCTTGCCTGATGGGTTCTCACCATGTGCCAATGGGTCTGCAGGAGTCAACACCCCCCACCCCCGTCACTTATTACTATTGAACTCCTGTCCTTCCCAGCCAGTTTTATTATCAAACTACACATCCTTATTTCTATGTACCATTACTATTCATCTATCTATTTACTATCTTTCTATCTACTATCCTTGTGTTTCGGGAAAACACCATTCGGACCGAAGTAACTCCTTAAATAAGTCTGGCAATGGAATGTTTGTTCCTTGCTGTGATTTCCTCCTTATAACTGATGCTATTTTGTTTTGTTGTCCTATTTCCGATTTTTCCTGTAAAGTATCTAAATCTAATGTTTTAATAACCCTCTTTAGTGGGTGTTTGAAATAATTTCATTGAATAATCTGTCTGTTTCCTGATCTGTGTCTTCATCTTGATCTGAAGAATCCTATATGTGTTTATCTGTATCATTCTCAGTTTGCCATATTTCCTGATGTAAGTAGTCATGTGTTTCTAAGTGTTTTCTTTTCTTTGAACTTTTCCTTGGTATGTCCTCCTCAGGTGCCCACTTGTCTCTTCCTTTTTGAATCTTCTCGTTTCCTGTACTTCATCATTATGTTTTTGATCTTGAAGGTAGTTCATAAATTGTTGGTCTAAGTCATTATAAAGTGCAGCTGTTCTCTGTTTTATTGTTGTTGTCTGCTGCTTATTTTATCAAATTTCTGTATAGTATTTTCTTGTGTTAAGTGCTGAACAGACCAGCCCAAAGGACTGGCGTCAAGGTGGAGTGGGGGCGTGGCGACTGACCGCCGACCACCCTGACTCTGCCCACCCAATCAGATGGTGAGTGGCATGGGTATGCTCCTGTGGCGCAACATTTATACATGCTGTGCTGAATATACAGTAAAAAATGCCTCTATGGTGGCAAGGACAGCTTTTTTCTGCCCTCAAAAAGAGCTGCATTTTGCCACTCCTTTTGAGGCTGAAAAAACGCTGGATCGGGACCGCAGCATGCAGTTGCCACAACCCTGATCCAGTGTATGAAGGGGAAGCGTGACACCACCCCTTTATGGCTGTCTGCTTTCAGCCTTAGATAGTAATGCTTGAAACTCATCAGCCACTGTATTTCTAATCATTAGATTTAATGATTCACTTTGTGTGTTTTTATGTAGTTCCATTTCCTCTTCCCTTTTTATCTTGCTTTGTGAGGCATTTATATCTGTACACATTGTTCTTTGCAACTGGTACAAAGTAACTTTATTGTTTCTAATATACTCTGTTCATTAGACTGTGTGTAGTCAGATGACTTGACTGCTGTTAGGCTGTAGTCTCTGCCCTCCTCCGACGCGTCATTTTGCATCACTCTGAGCAGGCACGGACTGAGGAGGCTCTATTTGATGGAGCCATTCCCTTTGGCACAGAATCCAGTGTTCCAAGATGGTGCCTGGAACTGGCCGTTGTTAATTTGGGAGCTGCTAATGTGTCCTGCTGCCAATTAGAGCAGTTAGCAACAGCTGGCACCAGCTTTGGCAGTGCTACTGACCATTTCTCATTGCTATTACTGACCTTAGTAGTCTTACTATGTTTAAGTTGTTCTTTGTCCTTCTTCAGGTCATCCTGAATATTTCTGCTTGGTGAGCTGATTTTATTTTTAGGTTTTCCGCTGTGGCTCTCTTGCTCACTAGAGGCTCTATTTCCTCCATTTCACTTTTGATAGATTTAATAAATATATTTCCCAAGTCAGTTGCCTTTTCCTCCTCAGAGACTCGTAGTCCGGTGGTCATCTGGGGGGCAGCTTTTTTATGTTGTTTTCACTTGGGTTGTTGTTGTTTTTCTTTTCTTTATCCTGTCTCTGTCCATAATTTTCTCATTTGTTTGGCTGGGAAGACAAACGTGATGGGTCAGTACACAAGATTAGAAAAAACTGGCTGGGAAGGACAAGAGTTCAGCGGTAATAATTGACAGGAAAAGAATGTTGACTCCTGCAGACCCGTTAGCACATGGGGAGAACCCATCAGTCATGGATTGATCCTGCATGATTGTGTAACTTGACATTAATCATGGAATTTTTGTGAATTTAATTATTTGGTTTCCCTTCTATTTATTCTTGTTGTATGCCTTCAAGTCATTCTGACTGAATGCAATCAATCAATCAATCAGTTTATTCAGTCATTGACCAATATAAAATAATAAAAACCAATAAAATAATAATTGTACAGCACAATTATTAACTATTATTAAAATTCAATTCGAGGAGCATACAGCAGAATCAAACTCTATCTATTATCAACGACCAATTGCAAACATAACTTACATATGACATAACAGAATTTAGCTACCTTAATTACATCATATGGATTCTAATTATCTAGCAAATATCATAAATAAAAGGTATCAGACTGAATGCAACCCTATCACAGGGTTATCTTGGAAGGATTTGTTCGGAGCAGGCTTGCTATTTCCTTCCTTTGAGACTGAAAGACTGTGACTTGCCCAAGGTCAGCCAGTTGGTTTCCATGGCTGAGTAGGAATGTGAGTCCTGGTCTCCCAGTTACAGTTCAACACCTAAATGCACCAACTTGTTATCTCACTTTGTTTCTTCTTTTAGTACATTAGATGCCACTACAGCACATTGTATTAAAAAAGACTTCCCAGTGCGGCTGAGAAGCATTGCTGATGAGATAAACTTGATAAAGTGTCATCCACCAGAAACATATACAGTATATAATTCTCCTTGCATGAGAATCATACTATTTTTATAGAAGTCATAAATCATTTTGCTCTCACTTGATGAGTTATTTCCCTGCCTTGCAGTCATTCCTTGAATGCCTGTCTACTGCTTAAGATAATGCAAGGATAATTTTCCAGCTTGGAATAGTGGTTTGAGTATGGTACTTAGACACAACCATTGCTTGCCATTACTTTCCTGGGAGGCTGAGAGCAAGTGACTTACTTAGGGTTGCTATATGTTGGAAAGGTCATGACGGCACACAACAGCAACAACAATTTTCCTTAGCACTGTAATTTATTTCTGTATTTCTAGCCCACCTTCCTCTAAATAAAGGTATCTGAAACAGTGCTTACAGTTGAGGAATTTAACTTCATCTTTGGGAACAGGGGGGTTGCTGGACTGTGATACACTGTTTCATTCTAGTTCTTTGATTTTATCAGAGGTGGGCTGTCCCTTGGGGTGGTAGGTTAGAACCATTCTGCCTTTAATAGCTACCCCAGGATCTCCTAGTTCCTCCTAAAAGAGGTGTGTCTAGCACATGTACTGTGTATATTACCGGAGAGCCCAACTATCATTCTCCATTGTCACTGATTGCTGGTAGTGGTTAGCACATGCTCAGTGTTGTCATCATTCTCTATGGTTTTCTCTATTGCTGCACTACCATCTAGTATTTCATTCTTGTAGCTAACAGTGAAAGGCAAGTGCCACATAAAAAAATCTAGAAGGAATGATCTCCTTCAGGCTCATGTCATAGTCATCTATTTTAATGTGAATGTGGGTTTCAATCAGTCACCTCCAACTAGTCACAAGCAATCTTTGAACAAAAATAGTGCACCTACACAGAGCGCTGGCATAAGAATCCTCATTCTTAAGGCTAGAAGCAGAGTACAGGTAATGCAGTGCCTACTGTTAATCATAAAGCTGTCTGATCAACTATGAGTGGAAAGGGAGGGGGGAAGGCACAATGAATCTGAACTCAAACCTGTACTCTGAAGGAAGCAGCAGAATCTAGCCAAGTCAGTCCACAGCTTAAAAAAATATTTTGCATATACACAAGATTGATACCTATGGGTGTTGCCTACTGGAGATGGGGAGAATGACATCCCTTGTTATCCCCCCCCCCAACTGGTAGCCTGGAGCACAGGAATGATAGCAAGGTATGTGAGCTGACATGAGACTCCAACCTCTCACCAGTCCCTCCCTACCCAGGTCACATTTTCCATCTTCTATTGTTTCTCATTTAACCAAGAGGTCTGGGAGTGTGGGAATGATTGCAGAATGTATACAGTGCGCCCGCGTCATATGTGGGCGCATTATACACTGGTTTCAGCATATGCAGAAAGCAATGTTGCTTCTTCTGGCGCCACGCAGCCGAAGAAACAAGTGCGTATGCCCATGGCGCATGCATCACCGCAAGCACGAGCCCCATTACTTGTAATGGGGCTCGAGCATACGCACTTTTTGTTTTACGCGGGGGGGGGGGGGTCCAGAACAGAACCACCGTGTAAAACAAGGGTGCACTGTACTACACATCCTAGGCAGCTCCTTGCCAGTAGTTTAAGAATCAGTTTTTCAACATTACTGTTTTTCCATTTTTTTCCTTTTCTTTTACCAGTGGATTGGTGCTGTGAAATCAAAAATATTGCCTTTGAATCAAACCCCACTCCCTCAGCACCAACCTTCTCCTTTGAACTCATGATGTTAAACCGTCTTGCTTGTCTTTCCTGTTGCTACACCACAGGAGAGGAATGTGCATTGGGTTTTTTGTTTTTTAAAAAGTTATTGTTTAGTTGTATTGATCTCTCCCTACCTGCTCAACCCTTTGCTATGCAGCCCTGATGATGTTTGGGTTGATTCAGTTCGCCTTTTCTCTGCAATCTTTCCTGTACTGTAGCAGATCTGTGGGGTCGGGGGGGGGGGAATCTACTTTGTGTGGTCGGTGTATTTCTTCTCATGCCCTCACCCCTTTGTTTTGCTCCAAACATGTTTTACAAGGCTGAGTCTTGCTTGTTTTCAAAGACAACACAGGACAAAGGATGCTTCTCTGAAAGCTCTGTAGCTGAAGTCCTTCTGTCAAGGGTGGTGTGTCTAACTGGATAGAATGGGTCAGATCTGGTTGTATGTTCTTTTATAACTACTTTGGGCCTAAAACAAACTGAACAGTGAAGCAGACTTTAAATGAAAAATCACAGCACCTGCAAGCTTCCAGAGAGCAATTAGCCATTTTTCAACTCTGGAGAGGCTAAGGTCCACAGCTTCCTCACCCTGATCAACAGTGACCCTGTGACTCTGCCTATCATTAACTGCTTTGACCTTCCCTCCATCAGCTCGTGCCCTCCAACATTTCACACAGAAACTGGGACACATGAGGCCAAGCAAAATTAGAATGTGTTCAAGAAGGCAAATGTTATGAATGAGGAAAAAACAGAGAAGGCAGGAGATGGTATAGCAATGTGCTTTTGCCTGAGTCTTTGGGAAGGACAAGATTTCATCCCCTTCTCTTCTCCTGCCCAAGCTCAGTTAATTGAGTGCAAACTACTTTGGCATGTTGAGCTCAGTTTGTAGCAAGTGAAGTAAGCTGAAAAAAGGGAAAAGTGGGAGGAGGAGAGAGAATGACTGGGTCATTTTAAAAGCATCTAAAAATATAAGATGACAGAGGATTAATTCATGACTGTCCATGCTAAATGAGAACAGTTGGATAGTATGCATAGTGAACAGCAGGTGGCTATTATATTAAATGGGCTACAAACAGATAAAGTAGGCTCTTGTTATCTGCTGGGGTTTAGTTGCATGACCCACCCATCCACCCATAGATACCAAAATCTGTGACTGCTCAAGCCCCATTATACAAAGTGGTGTAGTAAAATGATGACTCTTATATAAAATGGCAAAATCAAGATTTGCTTTTTGGAAATTTATTTTGGAAAATATTTTCATGGAGGGCCGAATATATTTCTTACAGAGGACACTCCCTGATCCTCACATTCTATATTTCAATAGGTAGCATGTTCTGGGCCATCCAGGCAATATGTTAAGGCAGAGATTGGGGTGGGGGGTGAGAAATGTAAAATTTAAAACATTCTGAACATTTCTGCCTTGAAAGCTTTGTGCACTCTACAGTAAAGACTAATTTGAGCACCTCTGACCACAAAGAATGATCCTCACGCGGCATCTATCAAAGCCAGTTAAGCAAAAGACTTTCAGAGAGCAGGCTGACTGTCAGGCTGCTGGATTACAGTTTAAGAAATGTACATGTATTTCAGTTTCAGTTTGGGAGAGTGTTGGACTAGGATGCTGGGAGACCAGGGTTCAGATCCTCTGCTCAGCCATGCAAACTGACTGGCTGACACTGAGGCCATATTCTTTCTGCGTCTGAGGAGGGCAAGGGCAAACCCTCTCTGAATAAATCTTGCCAAGAAAACCCCATGATAGGTTCACCTTAGGGTTGCCATATGTTAAGAACAACAAAGTGTGTGTGTGTGTGTGTACCAGGTTTCATGTCCCACACACATTGAGCGTTTTTCACTTCAAGTGAACAAATTTTTATTTTAATTGCTCAGATTATAGGATATATGTTCTACAGTGACAGATTTTTGCTGACTGTTACATTTGTTTTAGTGTATTTGGCATTTTGTTTTAAACTGTTGTCTTGTTTCATGATAGGAGGTCAACTTAGGTGTTTCATGAACAAGAAAACAAAAGTATATATATTAAATATGGAGGGAGTTACTTATTTACAAGATGACATTAGAAAGTTAAAAGATAATAACTTAAAAGAAATTAATTATGAAAACTACACTATCACTGTACATTACTTTTACATATATGCACTTATGCATGTGTACATATGCATGCACACACAGAGTTGCAGGGACGTAGCCGGGGGGGTTCTGGGGGTCCGGACCCCCCCTTCCATTAGAAAAATGAATGGTGTGTGCTGCTGCGCCGCCGTACTCAAGCCCCATTATAATGGTGGCACTTAGTCTGGACCCCCCCTTCCTAAAATCCTAGCTACGTCCCTGAGAGTTTTCTGAAACTTTAAAGGTAGGAGAAAAAAACTGTTTCTTGAGTATCATCCAGTGAAAACATATAATGACTTAAGAATTCTTTGGGATAGCATATTTCATCAGATGAATGAACTGGTCTCCCAGTTAAGTAGGCAGTTACAGCAGAGAGAAAAATCATCTGCCTCATATCTGAGACTATGGGGCTGGACAGATGGGTGGCATCCAGCCACCCATTTATTGGCCAGATCGGTGCCGCAGCAACCACATGCTGCAGCACAGATCCAGCCTCTAAAGAACACCAAAAGGAGCTGGAAAAAACGGCTCCATTTTGCACCCTCTAAAGAGTGTCATAGCCTCGGCAGCGTGTCTTCCTTACACCCTTTTGGCACTGCATTTTCTAGATGCAGCACTAGGTCCGCGCCATGATGCTGCAAGCCGTCTACAAGGGCACACGGCATCATGACGTGATGGGGCGGAGTCACAGCATCCAGCGTGTGGATGCTGCGCCATCACTCTGCCTACAGACCGCACAAAGTGCTGGTCTGTAGAGCCCCTATAACTCCCATAAAAGGCTGTGGTGTATAGGGGATTTTTGGAGGTGTAGTTCAAATTTTTTTTTCAAGCATTGCTTTCTACTTAAGCAATAAGTATAAATAATACGTATCATATATCTAACAAGCCAGACAAAAGCTTATGCAATTTGTGGCACACCAGTTGTTGAATGTTCTCCCCTGGCATGAACACTTGCTTCATTCTAGCACCAAGTAAAAGCATGGCTCTTTATGTGCCCTTTGGGGCCTAACTGATGTGTTCCAAAATTTATTTACAGAGGGTTATAAACTGCATTAACTTTTAAATCCTTTCTAATCTTCTAATTGTTTAACATACTTTTCCTGCTCATTTTTGTTTTAAATTCCTCTAAATTACTTTAATTGGATTCACTTGTACACTGTCAATGGTAGAATTCCTATATTCCATATAGGACAGGATAAAAATATCTTTATAAATTAACATATAAAAACAGCTTCAAGGAGCATGGAATTCTGTTGCAATAACACACTTGCACAGATCTGCCTCTAGAATATGACTTCAGGGTAGCGTTAAGTAGATAATTATGTTAAAAAACAACAATAGCAGCCATCTCTGAGCAAGAAACTGAGTTATTTGTGTTTCAAAGTGTACAGGACCTTATGTTACTTGTTGCTAAGCCTGAGGGTTTTTTAACTTGTCAAGGGAAGTTCAAGTTCAGCTTTGCTATACAAGCCTCCAAAATATCCCTGCTGTTTCATCTTTACAGCTCCAAAATATTACACTTATGTTCAATGAAATAAACAAGATATCCCTTCCATTCTTTAATTTCCTATATTATCTAAATCGAGTATCAAAGGAAAAGTCTCCAACCCTCCAGACTCCCCAGTTCCCACATCCCAGTGAACTGCCTCTCTTGGAAGCTCCAAGAGATGGCAATTTACCTTTTAAATAGGTTGCAGGTCACTCTACACAGTTTAACATCAAAAATTCCCCTTTTTCTTCTCATAGCTTCTGTGCTAAATAGGCAAACACTGTTTCAGTTTAGTCCTTGTTCATCTATGTTCTTATATTTTAATAAAAATATAACACTATCCTGTTTTAGCCCACCCTTGTATACCTTCACAATTTCTTGAAAATCTCTTCATATCCCAATTATATTAAAAGTGTGTGTGTGTGTGTGTGTGTGTGTGTGTGTGTGTGTGTATGCCTTCAAGTTGCCTGTTGACTCAGAGGTAGTTTTGCCAGTTTCCTCTGAAATATAGCCTAACACCTGGTATTTGTTGGTGATCTCCCCTGCAAGTACTAACAAAGGCTGATGCTACGTAGCTTCCAAGATCAGAAGAGATCTGGTGCCTTCAGTATTACCGCATATTCTCAACTATAAGTCAAGAAATGTATGCCCCCCCAAAATAATAAAAAATAAAACTTTTATTTATATACCGCCTTTCCTCCAGATCAAAGCGGTTTACATATCAAATTATAAGATATTACAATAAAATACTATACAATGTATCAAAATTTCATACAGATTAAAAACCTTAAAAGCAATATATCAACAGTCACACTATCAGTTTTGGTTAGGCACACTGGTCTTATCAGGGTGTAATATCTCTATATAGAGTTGGAAGGATATGCTAACTGAAAAAGATGGGTTTTCAGTGCCTTTTTAAAGGCTTCCAATGTAGGGCTGAGTCTAATCCCTTCTGGGAGTGCATTCCAATAAGCTGGAGCTATTGCCGTGTAGGCTCTCTGGGGAGTTGTTGACAATCTCACTCTGGGGTATTCGAGTAAATATTTCCCCGTTGTTCTGAGTGTGGGGCGGATTATGTAGGGAGAGGCGCTCCTTCAAGTAACTCGGCCCTGAGCCATATAAGACTTTATAAAACTTGGGTCAATTTACAAATGGGTCAACAGGCTCATCCCTCAAGCCTCCTCCCAGTCTGTCTGTCTACTCAGTGGACAGCCAGGCTGAGGAGGGGGAAGAAGGGCAAGTGCTTGCCCCTGAAACCTCTTTCCTAGCCCAGCTATCAACCAAGGAGAAGGAGGAAGGGCCGACGTTTGCACCTCAAGCCTCCTTCCCAATCCAGCTGTTTCTGTTTTACGTTTGACTTATTCACAGGTCATATAAAAATCCTTAATTTTGGCCCCAAAATGTGACCTGGACATATTCATGAGGCTGACTTATACTGAGGTATATATGGTAGGCCCTAACCAAGTTGTTAGGCCCCAATGCGCTTCCTGGATTGGAGAAACAAGGAAAGGCTGATTAACCCATTCCTGCTCTCTACTTTTCTACTCTAAATTGTCTGAGTTTAAAACTCAACTGATTGCATATTTTTAATTGGTGTTCATGTTTTTAACTGTTTTATATGTCTATTTATTGCTGCATTTTAATCTGTTGTTCCCTACTTCAATCTACCAGGAGAGGCAGGTAAGAAATACATTGTTGTTGTTGTTATGTTGCCCCATTATACACAGTTGCATATAGCTACCCCGAGGGGTGAAAAAAAACCAAAGAAGAAGAAGAGAAGAAGACGACAACAACGGCTCCACTGAATAGACCAGGCTCTAGATCTAGAAAGCTCAAGAAAATCCAGCACTAAACTCAGTTGTTCACAAAGCAGCCTCTTGCTCTTTTGCTAGTAGGGATCTCAGCCTAACTAGTTTCCTACGAACACTCTACTACTAGAATACACCTTTAAGACAAAAGGACATGTGGCACACTATAAACAGATTCTAAAGTCTTATAAAGCTATAGACTAAAGTGTTTCTAAATTACATGTCTTTATTCACAAAACTATGTATGTTTAATCTACCGGTTTTAGTAATTTGAGATGATTTACAAAACTTCAAAGTGGTTGATGAAGACACAGAAATAACTGAAAATTTCCTGTACCTTGCCTTAGTCATTAACCAAAATTGAGACTGTAATCAAGAAAGTAGAAGGCTAAAACTTGGAAGGGCAGTGATAAGGGAACCAGATAAGAGCCTCAAGTGAAGGATATGTCATTGAATACTGAAATTAGAATCATCCAGGCCATGGTGTTTTGTTTCTATGACTAGGTGTGATAGTTGGATAGTGAAGAAAACTGATAGGAAAAGAATCAACTCACATGAAATGTAGTGCTGGAAAAGAGTTTTACAGATACCATGGACTACTAAAATGACAAATGGATGGGTTGTACAGCACATCAGGCCTGAACTCTCACTAGAAGTCAAGACAATTACTAAGGTTGTCATATTTTGGACATATCATGAGATGATGTAACTCACTGAAAAGACAATAGTACTTGGTAAAGAAGAAGGCAGTAGAATAAGAGGAAATCTATGTTACAGATAGATTGAATCAGTCAAGCAAGCCATGAGCCCAAGTTTCAATTCAGACATGGGGATGGCTGTATCAATTCTTTGTGCCCCATGTCACTAAGGCTAGCTTGCTGAACCCAGATATGACGATACAAGAATCAGTGAAGCCTGCAGAGACAGGAAAATAAGTATTTCTAGTCAAATATTAAGTAAGACGTGTAGTCAGAAACTTTGAGAATGTATTTTCTGTAGCGTTGTTTGTGAAGGTAAAAGCAGCTACAGTGAAATGTGTGGTAACCCTTTATTACAGTGCTATCTTCCCAACCTGAACTTTGCTCACACTACCTGCAAAAGCTACAAGTTGTCCTATGAGCAGAAACATTCAGGTGTCTATTTTCCCATTTGTGGGGCACATAGCTGCTTGGGGTGTAGGGCGCTCAGACAGGGGGCCCAAAGGGCATAAGAGAGAAGTATTAGAATCCCCATCTCAGAGGCTGGCCTCTGTAGCTGTTTTTAAATTAAAAACAAAAGCAAAAAAGACCCCTACGCTCACTGAAAATGGGTAAAGCAAATCAGTAAGATTTTACAATGTCCAACAGACAAGAAATGCTATATTTAGTCTACAGTTCAAATTTTCCTCTGTTATCTAGTTCAAAGGAAACAGACATTTTTCTGCCATGTCAGGGATTTTTTGCTCTCAAACAGAAAAGTTTCTATGTATGTTCAGTTCACAGTGATAAATTTAAGAATGTCAGTATTTAATTAGCTCAACTCTGCTACTATGATGGCTTTACTTTTTGTATTGACATTTTGGAGATCCTGCCCAGTGGGACAACAGCCGCTGGATAATGTATGAAATATATTATAGCCTATAAATGCATGTTCTGAATCCTGGCTCTGCTCGATGAAGATTCAAGAGGAGTGAAAGGCACAAAATTGACAACAAAGTCTGAATCGGTACAATGAAAGGCCTCTTGGCTGAAAGGAAAATGCCCTCATATCACATACAAAAGATGACAAAGAGCTGGGGGTCGCTTCTCTTCTTATCAGATATCTCTATATCCTAATACACAAAATGATTTTCAGTACTCATGCAAAAAGAAGTGGTTTCACCCCATTGTGAACCTTATCTGTTTAGACAACGTATGTGGCCAAATGAGGAAACCAAAGTGAAGCCATGCTCCAGGGATAAGTATTGCAAAATAACACCTGGTTTCCTCTGCATCAAGCTGGAAAGCGCAAACTATTGCACCAGTTTGCTGACTGTGTGCCAGTGCAGAGATGAGAAAGGGACTGGCAAGTCACCAGCCCCCATTGCTACCCATAGATTTTTTTTGTCACCTGCCTGTCAATTGATCACACATGCACATGAGTGGCCATCGACTCATTGTACATCCCATGAAGCAAAATGATGACAAACAAGGCAGATCACCAACAATACAATGCATTTAATAATAACATTAAGAAATTGGCCATTCCAACAGGGGACCATGGGAGAAGGGGGGAGGGATGTACAGGGTGTCCATGAGCATGCTGTGCCAATGTGTCACTGGGCACACTGATGCACCATATGGGTGGCCAATCACTTGTACGATCAAGTGGCCAGTCGCACAGCTACTTGCACAGAGCATCAAATGGGCTGGCTACTTGGCAGGAAAAGGGAGGCGATTGATGGCCACCGGTAGTGTATTTGTGCATGTGCATGCATTTGGGGTAGGATAGGAAAAAAATTACGGTACAGCACAACTCATACCTGCAAATGCCCATTTTGGCTGGTCCGACCTTGCAGAAGAAGGAGTGCAGACTACCCGTGGGTGTCCGGCCCATCATGGGAGCCAGTGGTATAGTCAGTGGGTTGTCTCTGCAAATCAGGAAACTCCGGAGGTAAGCGGCTTTTCCCCTGCATCTGCTCAGTGCCTTAAATCATTTGATGCCTGCTGATCATTAGTTGCAAGCACAACAACTACCTGAGTGTCTCCACTAATGTGAGGTGGAGCAGAATAACCACTTACCAGGCTGAATTTCTCCTTCGCTGGACCATAGTCACTCATCAATGTGCTTTCTGTATTGATTTTCAGGACATCACCAGTAGATGTGCCAATATAGAAATACTTGTCATCATCCATCATCTGGAGAAGGAGGAGAAAGATTAGGTACATATATCACACCTTCACTATGATAGGTATATTACATTGAACTAGCACATCATAAATTTCTGGCCAGTTTTTCTTTTTGAAGTATGAGTTAAAGACTAATTGTCATTCATATATTTTTAAAAAAACCTAACAGAAATAAAGGAAAACTGGGTGTTTTTCTAATCATATTTTCATGTCCTGTTCCTGCTACTGATGCTGTTCAGTGTATTTATTTACTTACTAACTTTACACAATTGCAATTATACCATCTGAAAGTATATTTTACTAAACATCAATCCAAAACACATTAATAATCATTTAACAAAGAAAAACATCATCCAATGAAAAAAGCACAACAACAACAAAAAAGAACAGTTACAATGAAAAATAAATTATAATAACAGGGCTAGTTAAAACAACTCAATTGTTTCAAAAAGATTCATAAAATACATGCCTACACATCAGTGAGTGTAAAGCAAATCCTCCTTTACTCAAAGTTTAAGTGCTACAGCCTAACAGGCCTTCTGCAGATTTGCCATTGCATTACTTCTAAGGGGAAAGGCGAACTCCAATGAAGATCTAAAGAAGTTTTCCAGACTGGACCAAAAGACTAAAGTTGTTGCTTTTACACTCTGGGGATGACTTGGAAGATCTCTGGGATGACTAGCTGGGGTATTTCAGGTCCTCTGGTTTGGCAGCATAGAAATAATGATCATCATCCTATTTGGGTTGTTTCCAGGTCAATGATTGGACGTTTTTTGGACATTTATCATCCAGTTATGTATCTGGCTGCTCAACAGAGATAGGAGCAGATGACCTTGGAAATCCATCAGCCTCCTGAATAGATTCGTTTCCTTAAGTAGACCATTTCCAACACATCAGTACAGCTACATTTTTGTTCATTTTGGTGTAGGCATCGCTTCCTTATATACTGTAACTGTCAGACCAGCAGACCTCTTACCATCATACAAGTAACTATTCTTTTCAGCTGCCCTGTTTGGCACTCAGTTGGCCTGATTTTCCTGTTGGGTAAGTCCAATTCCCACACTCGAATGGTTCCGCTGCAGCCAAAACAATTATTTCAAAATCAATTCCAGATACAAAACATCATACTGCTTCACAGCATAGAACTTCAAAGTGTCTTTCCCATTTTTGTTTTATCCCATCAATGCCTGGCGTACCAACCTAGAAATGGTATATGCCAACTCGCTTATATATCACTGTGGTGTATTAGGAACCTAAACATACTACTCTCCTGTGGTCTGGAAGTGGGAGCTGGGGACATTATTGATAAGAACATTTCAGAAAAGACTGAGAGAAGTTCTGAGCACAGCATCAAAGAATAGGTAAGTAGCAATCATTCAAGATACAGCAAGCCTCAAAGAAAATGAATGTGACTGACTCCATTGCCTCACTGTCTGTTAAAGCCAATGATTGCATGCTATGGGCGTTGAAAGAAAAGAATCTAGCAATTTAAAAAATACACTTGCTCTAGTATTTAAAGACCACAATGTACAGATATTTTACAATGACTATGGCAGATCTCAGAGTGCAAACATTGTAAATGTCACAGGAGGAGTCTGATGCAAAATTCCACTTGTTAATCACAGAAGCAATAATTTAGGTCTTTCTAAATATAAGGATAGGCTGAAAATGTGCCAAAATGCATGTCCAGAACACACAATCACAGTGCATTTCACCATTACCAGTATCCAGAGACAATGTTAGTATAGCTACTCCCTCACTTGCTCATTATTCTAATCATTCAGGCCAGGAGGTTTGGGGAAATGAAACTACTTAAAGGGTTTGTTCTGTAAAAATGAAATTGGTGTCTCTTTTTCAAACACCAAGGCATACTTTCCAGCACTAATGAACATCTCATCCCGGCAGTTGGAGTAGACCAGTGTGGTTGGGTTGCCAGCACTACGCGCAGCAGCAGGACTGCCACAGATGGCCTCTTTCTTCAGGACACTCCACACTACTATGCTGCCAGAAAACAGAGGATTTTTATATGGTTGACTTCCATACATAATTACAACTACTTCCTATGTAATTCAGTTTGGGATTTCTCCCAAATGTGCATGCATAGAACTGTACCATGAGAAGCACAACAAAGTTCATTACTTGCAACAGGAAACCATGTTTTTGTATTATGTAAACAATCTGATAAAGAGTCTCAAAATTTAATTTCATGGGGGACGAAAGACACACTCTTTTTCAATGTGCAAATATTATTTACCTTAAGCAGTCTATATGTCAACTTAGGTTTATACCAATCAAGGGTTTATATTACAGGTAAATTTCTTGCATACTACCCACAGGTGACATTATCATGTTCTAGATGCACTGGAAGTGATATTGCATAACTTCCAGCTGCCATTTTGGGTGATTTTCAGCCTTTTTAATTTTTTGAAGTGTTTTCAAGAGGTTTGGGAAGGAGAGATGCAAACTGCCACACATGCAACTGTTCTTTCTTGTTTTGGCTAGTTTGGGGGTGAAAATCGCCTAAAATTCAGTAGAATTTTTTTTTAAAAAAAGTGTTGAAAGACTTCACAGACTAAAATGTGGGACCTGAGGGCTGCATGTCTCCTACATGCAGCCCCCAGGTCCCATTCTGCAGTCTCTGCAGTCCTGTAGATTTCACTTTCCCAGTCCAGGTTTACATGAAATGAAGGAGCCTTAGGCTTGTGTGCTTCCTCCTTTCCAGCCCTTCTAAAACTACATTTAGTGAGTTCTTGTCTCCTGTCCTGACTTGTGGTATTTCATGTAAACTGGCAAACTATAATTTGAACTAGTCCAAAGAAACATGTGAGCCCAAGACTCCTTAATTGCTAATTCGCTTCATCCTAAACCAGGGGTAGGCAACCAGGGGTTGCTGTCCCTCAGACAACTGGGGGGCCGAAGCTGATAAATAAATAAATAATTTAATAATATAGGACATCGTTTTCAAATGTAGGACACATTTTTAAAAATGGAGGACGTGCGAAAAAATTTGATGATTTTAAAAAAATGTTAATATAAATGCATGTTTCTTAGGGATGATCAAAATGGAGGACATTTGGGCCTCAGAAGCTGGCTGATATCAATATCACCACCACCACTATCACCACCACCACCATCATCATCATCATCATCACTATCATTGTTAAAGCAGGCCTTTTAGCATTAAAAGCACTGAAAATACACAGAAATGCACTTTGGAAAGTCACACTGTCTCACCTTCAGAAAGAGTCTTCTTTTTCCTCCTCCTCCTCCTGCTCCTTCCTTCCTCCCTCCTCCTCCTCCTTCTTCCTCCTCCTCTTCCTCCTTCGTCTTCCTTTCTTCCTCCCTCCTCCTCCTGCTCCTTCCTTCCTCCCTCATCCTCCTTCCTTCCTTCCTTCCTTCCTTCCTTCCTTCCTTCCTCCCTCCCGCCTTCTCCTCTTCTTCCTCCTCTTCCCCCACCCCCTTCCTTCCCTCCTCGCGGCTGCCAGGCAGCCATGGGAAGGGAAGGCTGGGAAGGAAGAGGACGACCCCCACCCTCCCTTCCTTCCCTGCCCACGGCTGCCTGGTGCCGGCGGCAATCGGCGGCAGGACTGGGCTGGGGCCAGTTCTGCCACGTCGCCGGGCCGGATCCGGCCTGTGGGCCGGGGGTTGCCGACCCTTGTCCTAAACCCTTGTTTGGCCATCTGTTGGGGATGCTTTGATCTGGATTTCCTGCATGGCAGGGGGTTGGACTGGATGGCCCTTGCGGTCTCTTCCAACTCTATGATTCTATGACACAGAGCAGGTTGAAAGCAACCGACATGTACACATGTGAAACAAAGGTGAATTTTATTTTCACAAAACTGTCAGGTGGGAATCTTATCTAGATAGTTGCTTGGCCTGTCATGTAGCAATACATTTTTTCTTGTGAATTTACAGCCCAATTCACAAATTAACTATGTCATCTAACAAGAGGAAAAATATTGACTGCAACACCAGTGAAATGCCAGAAAACAACCTGGTACAGCAAGTATGTACAGTTACAAGTATTTAAGAACAAGCTACCAATAATAAAATCCAAGCCAAAACAGACATATGTTTTGACACCTCTCTATATTCAGTTTTGGGAACAGAAAGAGGAGTCTTATCAAAGATACTGGTTTTCAGCAAAGTCCACCATAGCATAAAAAAACAGTTGTTTTTCTATTGCAAGCTATTGTGCAACATCTTACAAGTATAAGATCTTAACATTTTGCAACCCACAATTAATTACTTTGGAAATAAACACAATGCTTCTACCAGGACCACACAACCCAGGACTCTCCAAGCCAAACGCAGCTTACTACTAAAGTCTTATATGCTGCCAAATGTTTAACTTTCATTTTATCAGTTCTCCCCAGACAAGCAGCATAAGTAGAGGAGTACTGAGCATATGGTGGGCCACAAATACTACTAGTGGATTGTGTTCAGATTGGTAAGCCTGACTCAGGTAATTAAAGTTAGAATATGATTTCTGATATTCCAACAACCTTTTTATTCCACCAGTTATGAAATAATTCACAGATCTGAAGGGCAGGAGAATCAGAACAAAGGAGCTAGGAACATACATGCAGATATGAAATACAGTTGTCCCTCCATATTCGCTAGGGTTAGGGGAACAAGACCCCCGTGAATATGGAAAAACCACAAATAACAAAAACACTGTTTTTACCTGAGAGGACACCTCTCTAGGAATCTCTAGGTCCTCCAGTGCAACTCTGTGGTCAATGTCCAACATACACTGACCATAGAATGGCACTGAAGTAGCTACAAATGGTCTTTCAGTGCAACTTTTACTTAAAGTTGACCACAGAGTTGCACTGGAGGACCTAGACAGTCCTAGAGATAACATATTAATGAAATCTGTGAATAATCAAATCCACAAATATCAAAGCCGCAAATATGGAGGGATGACTGTACATACTTCTCAAAAGATAGCAGAGACAAAAACTGAAATTATGAATCAATGAATGCAGCAACTGCAGATAAGGATGCAGAATTTTAGTCTTATTTTTCCCACAC
The DNA here is from genome assembly GCF_019175285.1 of Sceloporus undulatus. Lineage (NCBI taxonomy): Eukaryota > Metazoa > Chordata > Lepidosauria > Squamata > Phrynosomatidae > Sceloporus > Sceloporus undulatus. Next base: position 129,071,768 of record NC_056523.1, on the reverse strand, counting down.
CAAATTCTTTCACATCACATCTGCTGCATCACTCTATAATTGATACATCCTTGCAGTTAAGGACTCGTCTACAATGGCTAGAATACTCTTGGCTTCTCCCAGTGTATTCTGGCCACAGAACTGTCCTGGATTCCCCTCATTACCTCTGCACTTCATAGCAATGCCAGATGGCTGTCTACACAAGATTCCTGCTGTTCTGCTACTGTTGGCAAGAGTTGCACTGTCTGAATTCAGAAATGAGGTGCCCACTGCTGATCACATGGCTAGGTGCCTTGTGACTTCAGAGGGAGCAATCCATGCCAGCAGTAGCAGCACCAGACCATGTGTAAACAACTATCCGTTGTCACTACAGAGTGTTTCAGATCTTCCTGCAAAATGTAGGGCAAAAGGTGAGTTTTTAAAAACTGATTTAGGCTGAGATAGGACAGATTCGATGCGGAACTGGCCTTCCCACATGAAGATAGTTGGCACTCAAATTGGGGATTTGGCCCTGCACTGTCTAGACAGGTCATAGTGAGGGCAGAGGGAACTAGTTAACTGACCTATGCAGAAGTGGTCAAAGAGGCAGAAGCTTCTTATATGCTTTGTTACTTGAATTACCCAAAGACTTGTAAAGATTCTCTTGGTATTTGGTCCATATTTTCATTTCCCATTATGATAGGAATTGGAATCACATGGCCCTTCAGATGTTGTTGAACTGCAACTCCTCATGTTCCTCACCACTGGCAGTAATGGCTTGGGTTGATGGGAGCTGCCGTCTGAAATCATCTGGAGAATATATGATTTCTATCCTTGCCTTAAGAAGTTTGTAGGGAGAGAAGGAGAAAAGGCGGGCAGTTGCAAATCTGGAACAAATACAATTCCTATACAGAATTGTGTCAGATGAATTAGTGGACCAGCTTGGACAAGCTTTGTCTATTGTGTGTATCGGATACATACACAAGCATTCCAATATCATATACATTTTCAACTGTTCCCCCACCCCCACCCCCGATTCCATGCATCTCCAGAACACATGAATAAAAAAAGAAAGTGTTAGAATAATCTCAAATAGAATTTGCAGAGCCATAGTCAACAAAAAGAACTGAAAGATTTGTGGAACACTTTCCCTTGATTCAAAACAGGGAAGTGGACGTCTCATTTGAGTTTAAAAACATAGTAAGAAAAGGAAAGTTACTTATTAATGAATATTACCTTCCATCATCCTGACCTCCAAGTGATACTAAGTAAAGGTCATTTGGAGAAAAAGCGAGATTTTCAATTTTACCCTTGTGAAGTGACAACCGAGCCAACATCTCTTTTTTCTTGTAATCCCATAAAATGATATCAGCCTGTGATATGAAAAACAAAGATCAGCATGACAACAGCACCTAGGTCAACTCCACTTTGTAATGACAGATTCTGGAATAACAACAAAAACAAATCCAGTGTAAAAAAACTGTAACAAGTGTTACTTGAAATACATTAACACAGGCACCCTTTGGATCGATTGGAGCCGTATTGAGAAAGAGCTTGTTAAATGAACTTGTCAAACAGTAAACATGACCCATTTCACTGCCAAATAGCAGCATTAAGAATATATATTACAACATAAGGCAGAAGCATTAAAATTAATAAATAGCTTGACATGATCTATATTTTAAAATAACATAGATCAATTCATCTTCAGTTCAAATGTGTGCAGACTAAATAATCAAACACTGTTGGCTTCCATGTAGGTGAATCAAAAACTGCGCTACTGGCTCAGATTTACATGCACTCCATATTCAGACGGAATTGAGAAATTCAGCACTCACACCTCCGAGCCCCTCACTGTCTGAAATTAACTTTTCAGTATATCCCTTAAACACCAACAACTTTCTCCCCATGACCCCCTTTGAAATGAGCTTTAAGTCTGTGCTCCAACAATTAAAAACTCAGTTGGAAACCCAATTTTTATTTGGCCTTATCAACAATAGCATTGTCCACTGCTGTGGCAGGACATAAGCATGTAATCTTAACACAATTAGCCCACAACACAGGACTAAGAAACCAGATTTCAGAGTCATGCTTTCCCCTGGTTCTTGGAGCAGCAATTGGGAATCAAAAATATTTTTAAAAGAGAGCCCTTATCCACCTTGAAGCCCATGAATGTGATCTGACCAGAAGCCACATAGGATCCACTTGAAGAAATAGTGACACAGGAGACATTGTTGGTATGGCCATGTAAAAAATTTTGAGTGCGAATGTTTATGCCTTGGACAATGACTGTGCAGCCCAGAGGATAGATGAGGTGCTCCCGATCTGGGTGGCAGATGAGGCCACAAGGAACATGCCCTGCAAACAAAGGAGGCCAAGAAAGAGAAAAATTAAGACCCATGCAACTGAGGAAACATGCTGGTTAGTTGTGTTCTAAACAGGAAAGCTTCTTTGATGCTTTACAATGGCTGGAATCCTGTTGGGGAGTTACAAATGCATATACGTACACCGTAGTTATGGTGTTAACATAATGACTCTCATCCCAATTCTCCCAATCCTCACCAGGTAAAAGGCACTGAAATCAATGAGAGTCCGTTCCCCTGTTGATCCAGAAGCAGCTAACTGGTGCTCCCACTCTCTCTTATGAGCGATCTCTGGTTTAACAGGCAGAAGCAGGGCCCTGTCAAAATTCCCTTCATGCCAGAAATTAGGTGAGGAGAAGGGCCATCAGTCAGCTGCTTCCTGAGTGACAGGGGAACAGATTCCATCAACAATGGAATCTGAAAGCCTGGGGGACTTTCATGGTCACAATGTATTCCCTTAAACTAATGGCTACATAGGGGTTGTGAATTCAAAACAGTCCCAAGTACGTAACTAGTTTAGGCATTCATAATTGCCCAACAACATTCTGGCCACTGTTAGTGACAGCTAGTGATCCAATGCTTGAATCAACTCATCTTGGAGTGCAGAAGGTCTGTTTATACTGTCCTTTACCACTCAGTATACAGTATTTACTCCACTGTACTTCCTTGTTTGATCTGCCTTCAACAAGTGTGTGTGTAATACTTCATACTCCTCAGATGAAGGAGACCCTTTCTGCCCCCAATAGAGGCAGCAGCAACCAAACGGCACGGCCTCCGGGAGCCCTAAAAAGAACCCGCTCCCGGTGTGCACTGAAGACATCCGTGCAGCATGGTACTGTTTGGGAGCTGCAGCACATGGATGTCATCATTGCATGCCCCGTCTGTATGGAGGCACACCAAAATGATGCCGGCAGCATGCAGAAGGGCTTGGGAGCATGCGGAGGCGCCACTCTCCTGAGCCCTAAAATCGGCCCCAGATCAGCACATAGCACCAGACTGTACCAGGCCATACTGAACTGATCTAGTCTGTAGTTTTAAGACAGAACTCAAACGACTGATCCATGCAGATTGACCTTCAATCCACTCTACCTATAGGCAGAGTTCTGACTGACAGAATGATTTTGTTTTTCATATTTAACCAGAACTCTTTTCTTTTTAAACACACTTTAGCTAAGCTATTTTGTTGTTGTTGTTGTGTGCCACCAAGTCATTTCCAATTTATGGTGCCCCTAAGGCAGTGAACTAGTGCATAACTAGTTTAGGCATTCATAACTGCTCAACAGGATTCTGGACACTTTAAGTGTTTTCTTGGCAGGTTTCTTCAAAGGGGGGGGGGTTGCCACTGCCATCCTGAGGCTGAGATAGTGTGACTTGCCCAAGGTCACCCAATGAGTTTTAATGGCCTCTAGGGCCCTAGTCCAACACTTAAACCAATAAACCATGCCGTGTCTAAGCTGTAGTTTCTGGTAAAACACTCAAAGAGCTCCCATTTTAGCTTGAACCACAATGGGACTGCTCAATAACTCAATGCAGATATAGATCCTGTAACACGGGGGGGGGGGGGATCTCAAGCTTGTTGTGCTTGTAAACATTCAGAATGAAGGATGATTGATAATGGAATGGAAGAAACCATTTGCTCTCCCCTTCAGGTGCCATGATCCGTTGCTGTGATATCCTGAATGGAGAATCCAAATCACAGCAAGATCTAAGTCTCATGCCCACAACGAACCTAGAAAACATCTAACCCTTTTAAAACTTGTTCTGTTGAAGCAAGGGTGTGCTTCCTTCCTTCCTAGAGTAAGAGAATGATGAAGGAACTTGGACCTGCCATTTTTATGCTATCTTCGGGGGGGGGGGGGGCTGAATATGGTCAGCTATGCCATTTCTGAGGGTATTGCCATACAGCAGAAATAAAGCAGCTTAACACTACTTTAACTGCTATTCTGTGGAATCCTGGGATTTGTATTTATTTGACTAGCTCAACATACTACAAATCCCAGGGTTCCACAGGACAGTCATGGCAGTTAAAGTGGTGCCAATATGCTTTATTTTTGCAATATGGCTACATGCTTAGAGTCATCCTCAAGTGAGCAACATCCACAAAATGTGTCCTTTTTTTTGGATAACTTGTCTGTACTTTGCATATGCTCTGAAGCTAGTTCCTCTTACTGCTTAAGGGTTTGGGACCGATTGCTCAGATTTTCTTGACCCTGTTGTGTCTCATGTTGAAAAAAGGCAACTATATACTGTATTACTGTGTTGTGCACAAGCTCCTTGTTTTTCTAAAATGTAACATTCATTTTCGTTATGTAGTCATAGTAGCAGCATGATCAACACAGAAGCAGTCTTTAATTGGTTTATATTCCTAACAGCACTTGTATAAGAGAACCAAAGAGACTTGGGGAGAGTTTGGATTGTACTGTGTGTGTGTGTGTGTTTAGAAAACAAAATATAAAGCTACACGTTTTTCTTGTTTTCATGCAGTATATTTTCACTGCTCTGAAAACATATATGGAAGAAAGTACAATATACATATGGAAGGAGGCAAAATTAATAACAAACAAGAGTCAACCCTGACACTCCCACCTTAAAAGCTCTGCCTATCTTCCCGATCAAAACCTCCAAGTCCTAATGACCCTCTGTAAATAAATTCTCCTTTTCAAATCTTCACTAACTCTTTGCCTTCATTCCAAGTAAACTCCATCATCTGTCATTACAAGGTGAGCAAGGGGTCTAAACCCAACCTCTCACTTCTGAACTGTGGTTCATGGTGGCACCAGAGCCTTCTCTCTCCATGTCTCACAGACACTACAGCTCCCAGAATCCCCTAGCACTGACCCAGGGCAGTTAAAATGGTCTCAGACTGGATTATTCCTGCAGTGTGGTTTGGGACCACAGAGTGGCCAGATGTCCTCACTGCAAAGGAGGACCAGGGCAGCACAAGGTGGAGGATGTGCAGGAAAAATGGAGGAGGATACTATTATTACTATTATTATTATTATTATATTTATTTGTACCTCGCTTTCCCCCCAAAACTGGGACTTAAACCTTAGTCTAAAAACACAGTGCAATTAAAATCTTAAAAACTTTGGTCCTATATATATGTGTGTGACTCTGGGGAAGACCAGGGTTCCCAATCCCCGCTGGACCATTATGGAGACCCCTGGGGCAAGGAGTCACACTCTCTCAGCCTCAGGGGAAAGCAAGCTCTGAAGAAGCCTTGCCAAGGAAGCCCATGACCTTAGGGTCTCCATGTGTCAGAAGCACAATCTACATTTGAAAGGGGAGAGGGATCTGCTGGTGGGAGCAGCAAGAGCTCCCCCTGAGCATGGGCAGAGTGCCCTTGTTCCCAACCAGGCTGCAGACACAATGGTCCCCTCTTCTCCTCCGCTACCGTTGAAGCCGATGATCGCCTCCAGCTGTAGCCCAGCCAAGTCCCCCGACGACTCCGCTTCCTCCTCGCCTGGGAGGGTCGCCATTTTGCACCCTCCGCTGTGTATCCCCGTCGCCAAGGGAGACCGCGCAGGCGCACTAGCAGCGCCCGAACACCAGCAGCAGCAGCACCACCTGCCCACTGCGCATGCGCAGCAGCAATACTGGCTGGTTCCAGGCGAAGAAAATGGGCGCCATGTTGTCTCATGCTATTGTTTCCTTTCAAAGGGCAATGCTGCCTCCTTTCTATTCTATTTAAGACTTCAACGTTTGTGGGACTTTGATCCCTTGCAAGAATAGGACCCTGATGCCCTTCAGATGCTGAATGGCAATTCAGACATTATTGATTTATTTTTATATGCATTAAAATCAAATAAATTAAATTTATTTCATTTCATTTCTATGCTGCCTTTCTCCCAGGAAGGGACCCAAGGCGGCTTACAAGATTAAAACAAACAAACAAACAAAACGGACTTTAAACCTTCACAGTAAAAATTTAAAAACAACTGTATGCATCTATTTAAAACCATATAAAGTTAACATAAAAAGCATACAATAATTATTAACAATAATACAATAATAATAATATAAGTTTAAAAACAAACTCATCTGTTTAAAACAATATAAAGTTAACTAAAACCTACACTAATAAATAATACAACTAATATAAGTAATGCAATAAGTTTAAAAACAACCCATCTATGTTAAAACAAGTATAATGTTTAAAAGCTCCAATAATAAGTAATTACAATCGATAATTACATTAAGTTTATAAACCAAATTCATCTGTTTACGAACAATATAAAGTTCACATAAACTATACAATGAATATATGATAGATAATAATATCATAAATTTAAAACAACCCCCCTCTTTTTCTATTTTAATGTACATCACGTACTAATGTTTACATCATTAAATACCTCTGTTTACTTACATAAGTTAACTGACACTTACAATAATTGACTACTATAATTGATTACATTTAAAACAAACGCTCATGCTGTTTTTAAGAACATTGTATGATAAGGTTAAAACACAATACTATAATAATAATAATATTGATATTTTAAAAACCAATTTAACTCATCTGTATATCTCACTCCATGTACAGCCCCACCTCATGTAAAGTCGTCTCAAAATGCATGGATTTGTTGGATTCTGATGCATGGATAGGGTTTGCCGCTCCTGGGGACCTCCAAACGGGAGAATGTAGGGACATGGTTTTTAATAATGTGGCGACTTTTTTTTTGTGGGTTGTTTCCTGGCCAGGCAATTTTAAAAAAAAACCTTGTCCCTACATTTTTCAAACCCTGGTCCACGGCCTTCGCTGGGGTCTGGGAGCCAGCGTCCTCCAAGCCACCCAGCCAGGCCTGGAGGACTCGCGCGATGCCGGGAGCCCCATCCCAGTTGCCGGCCTGGCTTTTGAGGCTTGCCAGGCAGCGTCCTCGCCCCGCAGCCAGGCCTGTGAGGCACTCCTTCGATCGCGGAGCCCTCCATGGGCCTGCGTGAGGCTTGGCAGGCTGCTGTCCTCCAAGGCCCCAGCCCAGGCCTGGAGGACTCCGCCGACTCGCGGAGCCCATCCAGGGCCTCGTGGGGGTCTGGGGGGGGGAATGCCGGGGGACTCCCCCGCCTCCCCGTGCGCCCGCGCCACCTTCCCCCCGCCTCCTGCTTCCTCCTCCCTGCGCGGAGGAGATGCTGTCCCTCCTGTCCACCTTCGCGCCTCCTCCGCGCGGCTCCTAGGGAGAAGGGGGCGGAGAGAAAGGTGGCACGGCGCAGCGGGGAGGCACTGCCTCCAGCTTCGCCTCCTGCGCCCCAAGGCAGGCCTCGCTGGCCCTTTTCTTCTTCCCCGCCGTCCCGCTAGGTGGAGGAGGAAGCAGCGAGGCTGCCAGGGGCCAGCAAACCCAGGCTGCAACCGGGGGGCTCCCGTTTTGGGGCTGCAACCCGTGCCGGGAGGGGCCCCCGCCCCCAAATCGGAAGTCCCGGTTGCAGCCGGGTTATGGCAAGCCTACCCACGGATAAAGTCCGAAGGTTAAACCTAGGGGGCTATAGGAAGGATGGAAAGGGTGAAATATCTTTTCCATCTCTTCCTTTCCTTCTCTGGGCCTCTCCCGCTACTGATTCCCAGGTGCTGGAGAAGAAGTTTTAACATTGGATGTGAGAAGGGAAGTAAGTGGTGTTCAATCAGGTGTTTTCTTCCATGGTGAAGGCTTGCAAACTGGACCGGGACAGAGATCGAGCAAGCAGTGATGTTCATGAGGGTGTTTTTTCTATGGGAAGAAGAAGCTTGCAAATCAGACTGAAAAGGAAGCAAGTGGTGTTAATGGGGATTTTTCTTCATGGAAGAGAAGCATTGCAAATCAGACGGAACCTCTTGCACAGAAGGAGAGAGGGGGGAAAAACAGTGCCTCCTCGAGTAGGGTTTGCCCATTAGCCAGGACTCCAAACCGGGACAAATGTAGGACAAAATTTTCAAATGTAGGACCTTTTTTTGGGGTCCTACATTTGAAAAAGAGCCTCGCTGAGGGAGGATTCCTTCTCGGCTTGGGCTTCACGGAGCCCAAGCCAGAGAAGGAATCCACCCCCAGGGAAGGCATTCCTTTTCCCCTTGGGCTCCGTTTTTTTGCCAATGGAGCAGCAAGGGAAAAGGATCCCTCCCTCCCTCAGCAAGGATTCCTTCTCCAGCTTGGGTCCGTTCACAGGAGCCCAAGTGGAGAAGGATATCCGCTCCCTTTCCGCGCCTCTTGTGAGGCTTGGCCTTCACAGAGGCCTGGAAAGAGGGAGGAGAGCGCCTGCGATCACGGCGATTGGTGGGCGGCCCCTCCCCTTTTTCCCGGCCTCTGTGGAGGCTTGGCCTTCACCAGACCGGAAAGAGGGAGCAAGCAGGCGCCTCCCTCGGCGGAGGAGGCCAAGCAGGGGACGGCCTCCGCTCATGCGAGCTCCTTCCTGCCCGTGCCTGTGTCCGTCGCAGGGGGCTGTATCCCGGGGGCGAGGCCAAACCAGGGCGGGACCGTGCAGACCCACCCCAAACCGGGAAAGTCCCGCCCCCAGGCAGGATATGGCATCCCTATCCTCGAGCCACCAAGAGTGGAGCATCAGCCTTGCCTGTTTTAGGACCTTTCTATGCAGTACTAGTTATTGACCCATATGTAAGTTGACCCAGGATTTTAGGGTCAATTTTGGGGCATAAATTTCTTGACTTATAGTCAAATATATAAAGTAAGTGTCAGTGCACAATGTAAGATTCACAGTAAGGCACCAAAACCCAGTAAATGAATTGTGCCTTCTCCAATGACTTTTATTTGCCTATTCTTGATGGAAATGAGGAGGAGAAAGGAACCAAGGAATCTCCTCGCCAGTTTGGGAGATTCTCCAAACAGATTCACAGTAAAGTATCAAGGCCTGGTTTGTTTGTTTTGATTTTACTGTGGCCAGTATTCAGACCAAGTGTGATTCAGTGGGTTGAGCGTATGACTCTGAAGTACAAATCACCGCTTGAACTACTTGGGCAAAATAGTTTAGAAACACTGGGTGACCTTGGGCAAGTTACACCCTCTCAGCCTCAGAGGAAGGCAAAGACAACCCTCCAAACAAATGTTGGGAAGAAAACCCCAGGATAGGGTCACTTTAGGGTCGCCATAAGTAAAAAAAAAAAAAAAAGACTTGAAAGTACACAACAGCAAGTCAATATTCAGATGGAAAACAAAACAGACAAAAAAAGGAAGCATATTTTAGACTATGACACTAAGCATGATTACTCATAATGAGCTCAGTTGTGTATATTGAGACTTGTTGCCCAGAAAGCATAAATAAAATTGCACAGAAATAGTTGGCAAGAGGAGAGGGATTGAAAACAAGACCTGTGAGGGAAAACGGAAGGAACTGGGTATGCTTAGACTCAAAGGGTGTTAAGGGGAAAAGGATAAGCCTTGGATTAGAGAAAAACACCCAGATAACCCTTTGATGAGAACCCAGCTTCCTCAGTGCCAGTAGTTTAGGAATTTACATTGGGGCTACTGCATCTTATTAGCCATGCTACTGAACAAATCAAACTGAAAATGGATAAAACTTCGGGCTGCTCCTGCTTTCTCTGTATTTTTAGGTTTCTGCTGAAAGAGTAATGTCAGGATGAAATATTTATACACACTGCTAACAAATTCACCCAAAGTGTCACTATGGGGAGCCGAAAACGTGGCCACGCTCTTAGCTGGACTCAGTGGTTGGTTGTCAAGCATACATTTTCGGTGTTTTTTCCTTTCAGGAAGAGTAAAGCAATCATTTTAATAAACTAAAATATCTCAAGGAACTCTCTTCCCTCCCGCCCTTCTTTCCACTTGACCTGCCTCGGTTGCTTCCAGCTATAGCAAGAAAAGAAAATCCTACTTTTGATCGGGGCTGTCCTACTTTCAGGGAAGCTGCCACTTTTCTCTTTTTCCTAAGGTAGGACAGGCAGCCAATTATGCTACCTTTGGCAAGTGCCTGTGTGTGTGTGCGTGCCCTACTTTATGCAGCTTCTGTATCTGTTCCAGAGAAAGGAACACTTTCTCATCAGGGGTCTCTGTGCTCTGTGGAGACTGAACAGCCCATATTCTCCCTGGCCATGCTTTCAAAAGCTTTGTTAATGAGTTGATGCGTCGGAGCATGGACATTCGTAACGCCTGAGAGAAAGTGAGCAAGTTTTTCTGGTTTTCTTCCCCTACGTGCAAAGTATGAATGAAGAACTCTATCTACATCAACAGAGCCAAATTGTTTTGAAGTACAATGGACACAAGCAGAGATGAGTTAAATACTGTTATTTTCATCCACTGTTTGTCAGAAACTGATGCCTACCTTTAATAAACAAAAACCAGACAACACCTGGTGGCAGCTTAGGTTAACAGGCAGTTATAATTGTCACCAGAATATAGGTTTTCATGGGATACTGGGTACACGCTTTGCATTTGATGTAGGACGTTGAGTACTTTCCATCCTCTATGATTATTAGGGCTGTTCTTTTAGGAAGGAGCTAGAGATACTTTCACATCAGTCCAACGTTGTTATTTTACACACTCAGAGAAATCAAGAAAGCAAAGTCTAGTTTCTAATGACCATTGTTAACATTCTCCTCCAGACAGACACTGCCTTGTATCATTTGACACTGTGTGTTGTTAGTTTCACAATGTGATAGAAATGTGCAGTATGGCAGTCAACAATCATGTAGGGAATTTTGAATCAAAGCTCAGTGTCTAATCATCCTGAACATCAGTGCATATGACTGTTTGCACTGCTTCTTAGTGTTTAATATATTTAAAAAGAAAATGGGTCAGAGTGATTCACAGGCTACAATACCTTCTATTTAGGACTAGTTCTAGCTCTAGAAAGGGAAGCTGGGGAATGGCATCAGGGCTGACATTGTTGGGCACCAGCTACAGCCTATATCCTAGCCAGGAAGGATGGAGGAGGTACTGCTGAAACCAGAACACTTGACTATTGCTGGCCATTAAACTGCCATTTCAGGGCTTTTAGTAAGACAACCACTTGCACATGTCTTTTTTCTCTTTCTAGGCATTAGTGTGGATTTCACTGAGAGGAACAGGAAGCAAATGGGATCTGGGTACACTGGCAAGGGAGGAGACCCACTCAGGGTAGTTCCTGCTTCAGAGAACCTTTTGCCCAAAAACTGCCCCCAAATTTGGAGCTCGTTCTAATGCATCCAATCTGACTGGGCGCCATTCATGCAAACTTAAATCAAGGTGGCAGTGCTATAACTTGTCACATTTATGCTCTGGTTTAGATCGTATTCTAAGGGGTGTTAATAATGGTTTGAAAACTCTGTGCAACAGTTAGGGTGCGAGATTTGATCCTGCATGCATTCCACACCCTTTGAGCATAACCCTTAAGCTTTCAACAACAACAACAACAAAAACCCTCCCCCCCCCCAAGTGCCCCAAACATGCCTTCAAGAGGGCATCTGGGGCAAAAATGTTTTATTTTTCTGGGAGAAGGTTTGGTGGGGGTGGAGTGCAGCCTCCTAGTTTTCCACATTTTCCCATCCCTGCATTAGGTAGCATAAAGCAGTTACTTCAGGCAGCAGTGGCATGAAAATGCTAGAAGAAAAAAATTGGAAAACAATGCAGGCTTTATTCTGATATAGCTGGTCTCCTCTTACGTGCTTATTGGCATCTGAGATGAGGCAGTGGAAGAAAGGGACTAGGATAAGTCACTGTGTTGTATAATTCTGTTAGATTTAAACTAGAATAATTTAGTACAATCCCCTCTTTATAGATTTGCAAAATAAAGCCAAGGGAGTGTAGGCCCACCCAGTCAGAAGGAAAGCAGAAGTTAATCTCTTCTGGTCTTTTCTGACCTGCACTTTGGGGCATACAATAAATGGGTTAGATAATGCCAGTTCTGCAGCTAGTCAAAAGCTTTGATGTAGTTCACCTGTCCCCCAGAGCATGTGCTGCTGCAGCCCAGCACTCCCTAGGCACACAAACTAAATATCTTTGGGACCTTGTTCCCATTGACTTTTTCAGAACTATCCTTGTTTCTTTTGAATGCTTCTGCTCTGGTTGGGGAGGGGGCAAATAAGTGCATAATCAGTAAACACAATGATGTTTTTCCTTGTAAACACCTTAAGTCATCCATGTTATGTCTACATATATATGTGTGCATTTGGGATGATCCATGTAAATAGCAGATTCTGAAAAAAAACCAAGCAGGGTGTATCTAAGAGTACAGTATTTAGGCATTTGTTTGTTCTAAGAGGCACTAAAGCAGTGTTTCTCAAGCTAATGTGGGGACCAGCATTTTTTCTGCCCAATGTGCCATGGACCAATACCATATGTGTCTCCACTGGCTACAGTTTTACTTTTGTGGAAACATGCCACAGATCAACCACCAATGGTTCACAGACTGGCATTGGTCCATGAGCCATTACTTTGGGTAGCATGAAAGTAACTAAAATAGCATTTGCTATTAACTGCCCTTGAGTTGACCTTGGCTCATAGAAGCCATGTGGAAGAGACCTCTAAAAGATCCCCTGTCCTCAACTACCCTTCTCACGCCCTGAGGCTCAGGCCCATGTTCTCCATGATCAAGTCTAACTATCTGACATGTGTTCTTCCTTTCCTTCTACTGCCCTCTGCCCCAGCATCACTGTCTTTTCTAATGTCTCCTGTCTTTTCATGATGTGGACAAAGTACAACAGTCTCAGTTTTGTCATCATGGCTTCCAGGGAAAGTTTGTGCTTGATCTGTTCTAGAATCCATTTATTTGTCTTCTTGGCTGTCCATGGTGTTCTCAGCACTCTTCTCCAGCACTAGATCTAAGATGAGTTGATTGTCTTTCTATCAACTTCCTTCACTGTCCAGGTCTCACACCTGTACATTGTGATGACAATTTAGACTATCCTCACATTAGTGTTCAGAGTTATATCTTTGTACTTTAGGATCTTGTTCCATAGCTGCCCTTTCCATTTGTAGTCTTCTTCTAATTTTTTTATTGCAGTCTCTGTACTGGTCAATATTTGATCTAAGTTATGGGAATTCTTTGACAATTTTAATTTTCTCGTTATCTAGGATTATTTCTTGTAGCTCTTCTGTGGTCATTATTTTTGTTTTCTTGCTGTTTGGCATTAAACCTACCTTGGTGCTTTCCTTTTTAACCTCCTTTTGTAATTGTTCCAGGTACTTGTTGGTTTCTGCTAGTAGTACTATGTCATCTGCATATCTTAGGTTGTTAATACAGTATTCCTTCCCCTGATCTTCACTCCTCCTGCCTCTGACTCTGTGCCTGCTGTGTGAACAATATTTTCTGCATACAACTTGAATAAATAGGATGGCCTTAGTTATGATCAGTGTGAGCAACTGTTACATTTCCTCATGCTGTTCTTAATTACCGTATGTCATTGCCACAACCTTTGTAAAAGTGTCACTTAGGTCAGTATGGAGAAAAATAAGTACAAAAAAGAGCTACAATCAGAGCACAAGATATAACTACTGTATTAAACATCTTGCAGGAGAAAAAAGGCATGTGCTACACCTTGCAGGACAACCAGTTCATTTTGGGATAAACTGTTTTAACAAACCAACTCTAAATTTCATGTTTCCCAATGTTATCAACCTAGTCTGTGCTTTATCTTTTTACATGGAAGCATGTTCTCTTACTATGTATACTAGTAGTGTTTGCTAGTTTCTGATGACAATCATAACACCATTCTTTTTGTTGTAAAATATCTGACTCTGATATCAAGAACAACCTGGTATCACAATGTTTATTCAGCACTGCAGAAAGGAATCATACTGAACATCAGAATGACTGACAGCCTTGAAGGCCAAAGGCAATTTTGTTTTCTTTCATCTTTGGAATAAATGAATTAAGAAGGCTCTTTCCTCTCTACTCATTCCAAAAGTAAAAGCATTGGTCTTTAAGAGGGAAAGCCCATTCAAATCTTTTTGTGACAATTCTTCATATACCCAACAGGATGCCCAGAGGGCCTGCAGAATGTTGAAAAGGATGTAGTCTAGAGAACATCTCAGTTAGCAGATGTCTCTTGCCTGTTGTTTTAGAATGTCTACAGGGGCTCCAAGGCTTTCTGCGATTTTATTTTGACCATGGGAATAAGCTGCCTGCTTCTGTTCTTGGGTCTGTAGCCCAGGTGCAGAGCTACATAGGTGTACAGAGCAAGTCCTGGTAAAGGGAACAGAATTTTATGGATTCATTTTATTCAGTGGCACCTTTTTTAACGTACCAAAATGACTGCCTACATTGAAAGCTCTGTAACAATTTCCTCTGTTGGCAAAAGCAGTTGAACTTCAAAGCCACCTGCATAATTGCATTTTAGACAAACAGAAGCCCTTTCCCATAGCATATGATGATTTTTTAAGATGGCCTATAGCATAATACACTTATGTGGCTAAAGGAATGTAAAGACTGTAAATGTTTTACTACCATAGTAAAGTTTATATATACAAGAAATAAATTCATTTGAAATGAAAATGCTGCATGATTTGCAAGGTGACAAAACAAAACAAAATGAACAAAGAAACAAAATTAATCAGGTATGAAGAATAAAGTAATAAAGTATGTTTATGTACAAAACATAAAATGCATTTGGATTTGTAGAGTCCTATTTTAATTATTATTCTTAAATCTGGGCTGGGAAGAATTTCCTTAGGGTCATTTTAAGTTGATTCAAAGATACCTTATTCATATTTCCTGAATTGGAATACAGTTGTATTCCAAAATCTCCACTCTCCCAAACACTGTGGTGAAGTTTGTCAGTTCAAAAATACATATAACAGTACATATATAAAAAACAGTATGCACAAAAATGTTCATGTTAAAAAAGAATGCACATAAAATCACTGCTGTCTATTAAAAGAAAATGCACACTTCAAAAAGTGTATAAACATGTGAACACTTGGGAAACTGCATACAAAAAAGTGTGGGCAAAAGCCAATATTTTTCTACCCAGAGTAAACTCAAAATCAATTTGACTTTAATAACAACTAACTGACTCTATATTTCAGTTGGTCTACCATAGGTAAGACTAATACTGAATTTGTTGTTGTATACCTTCAGGTTGTTTCTGACTTATGGCAGTCCTAAGGTGGCCCTATAATGGTGTTTTCTGGGGCTGAGAGTGTATGGATGCTATCACACAAAGGAGGCAAGCACTATGAAAATGTGATTAAAATGTGGTAATAGTGCGATCAGGGGGAAGATTATCACACCCCCATGTGCTTCTCCTGTTCGTGTCCCATGCATAATCTGTAATAGAAGCGTCTTTGGGTAATAATGGGAATTTCTATTATTACCCAATGACACATCCATTACAGTTTATGCATGGGACATGAATGGGAGAAGTATGCGGGGGGGGGGTGATACTCCCCCCCCCCCCCGATCGCTTTATTACCACATTTCAATCACGTTTTCATGACACATGCTTCCCATGTGATAGAGTCCTACGACTCACCCAAGGACTCCCAGCAGGTTTCCATGAACAAACAGGGAATTGAACCCTGATCTCCAGAGTCATAGTTCAACACTCAAGCCATTAAACTATGCTGGCACTGGGTTTAGCTCATTATCATTTGAAGAAATGGGCACAAAAATATGCATGAAATTTCATGTCACTTAACAAGAAACCCTTTGGAAACAGATGATGAAATAGGAGAGAACAAATTTAACAGTGGAAATGTGGCAATACTACCTCGAAACAAGTTTGACAGATTCACCCTTTCCTTCTTCACCTTTCTTTTAAAATCTGTGCTGTATATAACAAAAATGGAAACTGAGGGGATTGTCAGCAATGCATATGGTATCAGGTAAAACCCACACAGGTTTTCTCCTGTGGGGAAAAAAGTATCTGGCATCTAATGTCTTTCTATTTGATATTATTTGTTGCACCAAAATGAAAAGAAATGATATGCATCTCAAAAAGTAAAAATATACCTAAGAGCAAATACATCAATACATGTCAAAAAATAAAGTCTATCAAATGCATTATTGTGAAATTTATTGTTCCACTGATTTATAAATACATTCATTTCTCTCCTCTTTTGTAGTATAAATGTTTTGACAGAAAGCATAGTGACTGTATCTATTTATACTAATCAAATACAGAAAGAGTCCTTTGAGATTTCCTCCACACTGATAATGGATTTGTCTAATTGAGCTGAGCAGTGACCCATGGCAATTCTGTATCTCCTTTGAAAATTAAACCTTTCAGACCTCCGGGTTGAATGGTTTTGAGGGACAAATGCAAATCACAACATCAGATAGCTATTATTATTCCTTCCAAAGATTCTTGCTACAAAGGATAGTATTAATGGACAATCCTATCCAAATACATAAAAGATCTGTTCCTGATTCCTGACATCGCCAACTGACAGTCATCATCCAATGTCTTGTTTCACTACCAGCAATGTTGTAGGGTGCAATATCAGCCAAAACAGGAGCAGGGATGATCAAGAGTTTTGAAAGCCCCAGACTTCTAGGAGCTGAATCTGAAAATTTTCTTGGCAAAGGGGAGGGTTGTCAAATGTTTCACAGTGTTCAGTTCTTCCATGATACAAATTAGCATCAATGAATAAGGCCTGGCCTCCTCCACCACCTGCAGGGGAATAAAGAGCACAGATTTTTTGAAGAGTTTTGCTTTCTACAATCTAAATCTAATTGTTAGTCCCAGCTATAGAACGTTTATTGAATCAATGAATCACAGAAATGCTGGCCTACTAAACTCCCATTGATTCAATAGGTCTACGCTATGTGGGAATTGGATTTTGGGGCCTGTGTTAGGGAACATAATTCAAGGTACTATCCAAATACAGGAATTAACCTTTTTCTCAATGGAGGTATGTAAAGCAGTTTCTGACTCTGGTTACACATGGATAACATGTGCAAGGAACACACACACACACACACACACACACACACACCAAAAGAAAGAAAGAAAGAAAGAAAGAAAAGAAAAGAAATATAGATTTGTTGTTGTTGTTGGCTTAGTTTCAAAATTTTGCAGAATTATCATCCAAGTATCTCTTCTCTCTAGTGAAGGACCTAAATGGTTGCTTGGTGAGAAACCTAACAGCTTGTACAAAATAATAATCATACAGATGGTGTCCTTGGAATAACTGAAATGGTGAAAACAAAAAAGAATTAATCTTGCCCTTGTGCAGATTAAACCTGACCTCAGTTTCAGCATGGTTTGCAAGATGTAGGTGTTTTAACTTGGAAGCTCTACATGTGCACATAACACATATGCAAAAGTACCGTATATTTTCTGTGCTAATATGGCCATCTACTACAGTATTGCCTCCTAGTGGCTTCCATCAGCATTCTGTGGTCCTGTATTCAGTTACAGATCTTACCAGTACCACAATTCCACTACATTATATAAGATCACAAAGATTCCAGTTTAGATCTATGGCCACACTAATCAGTGTCTAAGCGTTTAGATCTGTGTGTAAGCTATACATATCATGCAAGCACACAACATAATCAGTAAGTATATTGTTGAATGCAAGTATTCTATCATCACTAGTGAGGTATCTGATCGGATTTCTTCATGTTACTATACATAAATCAGTGCCTGATGTCAGTGAAGGGCTTCTTCAAATAGGACCTTCAGCAAATGTTGTCATTTCTTCTCCCAAGGGAGATGTGGGATAAGCCCTAGCCAGTGATGAAGGACGATGGAAGTTGTCGGCCAGCATATGTGGAGGGGTGCACATTTCCAACCCCTACAGTACGGATTCCAGATGGCTTGCTGGCTATCTCTGCCTTCTACCAGAATGCTAAAAACTGTTAGGGGCTCAAGCAGGCCCATCCACATCTTGGTTTAATGTTTTTATTTTCCAGTAGGCATCTAGTAATATTCTATTGCACCTAGAGAACACTGAGTGTGCTCAGTCTTTGCTGAGCTCCCTTAGGGCTTTCTCTGTTTATTTTAATTTACAAAAGTAAACACCTCTGCGTATTTAGTTGACTATCACTTCCCTGCTGAGCCCAGGTGGTTGATATCTTGGTAAGCATAACAGCCTTACCAAGGAACAGGAGGATGTGTGTGCATGGATGAATCCTGAGATTAGTAGATTAAACAAATAAAATAAAAACTTTAAGAAAATTCCTGAGAATAGTGCATGCATGCACCTTGGACTGTGAAGAGAGATGAGAAGGATCAAGGAGCAAATGAAGGTAGAAGGAAGACAGCTGTGTTCCCCACATACAATATATATTGCCATAATTGTCCACTATTACCAGGGACAAAATGTGGAACAAATTCAAGACCAAACTGTAGGACAACTGCAGAACAAAACTCATCCCAAAATGTAGGACATTTAAGAAAAATGGAGGGCCTTAAATGTCCTACATTTTGGGCTGAGTTTTGTCCTGCAGTTGTCCTACGGTTTGGTCTCGAATTTGTCCTACATTTTGTCCCTGGTAATAGTGGATAATTATGGCAACCTAGAAAAAGGCAGTAAAACTGAGGACAGAAGCAGGAAGAAGACAGCTGGAAAGAGTTGAGGAAGATACTGAGGAAACAAAAGCAGAGAGTAGCCTGGTTTGGAGCCCAAGCAATGCAGACTGTAGCACAGATTTTTTCCAAACTCTTTTTAATCAAATCAAACAGGAGAGGACAGAGCCTATGGCAACCTACTGCAGGAGTGCCTAGGTGAAGCACTTCTCCACAAAAAGAGCTGCTTTCCCAGTAAAGGTCTACAGCTAAGGCCAAAACAAGGTTGGCACTGCCTAGTCTTCCACTGAGCTTTGCTGCTGCTGGGAGCCAGTTTAAGCTCCTAAAGGGCCAGTATCTGTTTCTGTAGTCTCGTGCTCCTGCCTGGCTGAGGAATAGGAAACGCTGCATGAGTGTGTTTCTGCCCACTCATCTAGAACACAAGGTAGTCACTTCAGTGAGCATCTTATTATGAAAGTCCCACAGCAAGACAGTCTATGGCAAGCTGACGGCAGCCCATGGCAAGACTTCAGAAATGAACAGTAGCATCATCTGTTTGGAAAACTATTCTTAACAAGCGAAAACGTTACAGTGCTGAGGCTTCCTAATGTGATTAGCTGCCATTATACAGGGACATAGCCAGGATTTTAAGAAGGGCCAGACGAAGTGCCACCATTATATGGGGCTTGGGTGCAGTGGCGCAGCGGCACACACCATCTTTTTCTAATGGAAGGGGGGTCCGGACCCCAAGATCCCCCCCCCCTTGGCTACATCCCTGCATTATAGTTATACTTCTTGAAAGTACCTATATTAAAAAATATCTCTCCATTTCTCAAAGTAACTGGCCTAGTAATTTATAATTGCTTTGCTCAGAGAAACACCAGAATGCTCTAAATTACAAAACAGACTTTCCTGCTTGTTGTTGACAGTGAAGCCAAGTGAGAAGTTATTTATATCAGCATGTCAGGAAAGCTGCATAGACCTGGATCTGGGATGCCAGAAGTATTTGCTGCACTAGACGTTCTGTGGCAGGTATAATATTATAGTAGCATAATTACCTATGATAATTCCTTCCTGAGTTCCAGACATAAACATAGAGGCTGTTTTGGAAGGTAACTTGAAGTGTCTAATTGCCAGGAATGGAGAGAGACGGTTTTTAATCATGTCTAACTTTGGCACAGTGAGGTGGTTGGGGCTGGATGTTGAGCGCCCCTCTGGAGAAAAGGGAGATGGAGAACGCTGGCGTGGGGAGCGAGGCAAGGCTTTTGCTTGTTCTGGCTTCTTGATGAATACCCACTCATATCGCTCTATTTCAGGATGTACCTTTCAAACAAAGATGGCAGAAGTTAGGTATATCGTGACTTTGTTCCTTCCATTTGCTATGTCAGGACAGCACATGAACAGGTCACTTCTAGAGAGAAATGGTTTTGACTGAGCTGCTGGAGACCTTAATTCATTTTTCTCTGTTTATTATTGGATTTGCTATCTCACCTTTCTTGCAATGACAGGACCCAAGGTGGCTCATAACAGGGACGTAGCCAAGGGGGGGGGTTCTTGGGGTCTGGACCCCCCCTTCCATTAGAAAAATGAATGGTGTGTGCTGCTGCGCCGCTGCACCCAAGCCCCATTATAATGGTGACCCTTAGTCTGGACCCCCCCTTCCTAAAATCCTAGCTACGTCCCTGCTCATAATGATATTAAATAAAAGAAAAATGCAAGGTCAGCAATTAAAAAAGAATTAAATTAAAAGCCCTGTTTCAAAGAATTGAAAAACACCATTTAAAAACACCCCTAAGAAAAGTACAGGATCCAAAGGGCAGCAAGCCATGTCATTAGCAACCACAAAATAGCCAAAAGCTTGCCTCCATTTTAAAAATTGCCTGCAGGTGGAAGAACAGTAGAGAGGATGCCAGTCTAGCCTCTCCTTCACTGGAGCTCCAGAACCTAGGAAAGACCACTGAGAAAATCCTCTTGCTGATCCCCACCAAACATACACTTGAGGGTGATGAGCCTGAGAGGATGGCCTGTCTTTATACATTTCAAAGCCTGAGCAAACTTTTATGGGAAAATCCAGTCCTTTGTGTAGCCTGGACATGTTATATAGGACTTGATATGAACTCACAGGACTCTGTGTTTCATATGTGATGATAGTGGAATAGAAAATCCAGTCTTCATAGGATTTAATAGAAGCCGCTAACACACTACTTAGTGGAATTGGTCAAGCAATTTCTATGCAGCACTGTCTCTTATAAAAGCTATATAGTATGCTGAATTAGTTGGTTTGGTGATAATCTTTATTAACAGAAAGTAACTAATTAAAGATAACCAATATAGTCATCTAGGGACACAGCCATATTCTGGTGTGAGCATTGAGGACCCATCATTAACTCTAAAATACATTCCAGGACTTACTTCTTATGGTATTAATGTGGATGGTCACAGCAGGTGAATAGAAGGATTAAATATAGATACTTATCAACTAATTCTCCACAGTGGGAATTAATGTTAGACTTACAGTGAAAACAAAGCATTCTCCTGTGCCAAAGAAACTTGATGCTCCCCCATTTTTCTTCCTTTCATTCCAGTCAGAGGAGAGAAATGCCCCACACACCTGTATGAGGGAGAGACAAGAAATGATAAAAATTTCATAATGTATGGTTACTAGGGAGTTTATCACATGGGAGGAATTTCTCTTAATTTTGAATGAAAGAAAGTGGGGCCAGAAAGCATTCATGTGAATTTGCTAGTTCAGTGAATTTATGTGAATTCGAATTGCGTTCGAACTGACTTCCCATTGCCCGAAAATAGCTTGGCCCAAAATTGCGTGTGATCACCTCTCACGCAATAATGTGAAACCCCATGATTGCGTTCGGACTGACTTCTCATTGCCCGAAATTGTGTGAGGTAGTCTATCACGCAATAACATTAAACCCCATGATTGCGTTTGGATTGCCATTGGATAATACTTCCAGTTTCCCTTGTCTGATAAACTCCTAGGTATTAGGCAAAGCTAAGAAAATTGGGAAAATGTGTGATAACAAAAGCTTGTTTCCTTAACCGTCTGACACATCTGACACAGTCCAATCATGATGAGTGGGGCTAAGCAATGTAGTAAAATATGCTATTATCATTTAATTAATCATTCCAACCTTTGCCTCCATTTTCCACCATCATCCTCATGCTTTTATGTTTAGTCCTGATTTTGGCAATCAGCAGCATATGGACATCTGAGTTGCATAGGTACATAAAGACATATTTTTTTACCATAATCATTAATTACTACATGTTGGTATTTTCATCAGTGTGCATACTTTACACATAAAGTCGAGATTAATTTTCGGTACAGAGTGGACACAACCCTGCATATAGTGTCTGAAATTTTCAGTTATATTTTTCATGTGATGGCTCTTCAACTAGGAGGGCTGTTACATGAAAGATGGAGCAAGTTCATTTTCTGCTGCTCTATCTAGAAACTAGGACCTAAACCAAACTAATGGATTCAAATTAAAAGACAGTTCTATATTGTCATTCCCATAGGGGATGAAACCCCTCCACAGTTCTTGTGTATGATCAGACAACACTTACTTCCCCCAGGGTGGTTTTTATCAGTAATACAGTTGGTTCGTAGCCTTCACAGCAGGAATAAAACCTGTTGGAAACAAAGAGGAAACTGGAGTAAACTGTATTTGATGCAAATGACAGGAAAGGCAATCCTAAAATAGCACTGAGATGTCTGGTAGATTTGTGGAATGGGCTGTGACCTATCAGCAAAATACATTCTAATTCAGTGCACTTCTACTGTACTAAGCCTGGGGCAAGGAAAGCATCAAGATGCAAACAGAAGAGTTTACCCCACATTCTCTGAAATACAGTCTTCTTATTACCCAGAATCCACTGCTTGCTTTCACATTGTCTTTTTGGCCTGAGAAGATTACAGAGAGGGAACAGAGATGCTCCCTTTTTATCTAAATCAGAAGTGAATAACTTGTAGCTCTCCAGATGATGTTAGACTGCAGCTTCCACCAGCTTTAGCCAACATAGACCATGGAGAGGGAGAGGAGACTGACGAACAGTATTGGCAAGTCCCCAAGTTGCCCACATGTAATCTATTTATTATTATTATTATTAAACTTTATTTCTATAGAGCTGTAATTATACACAGCGCTGTACAAAGTCGGTAAAATTAGGAGTAAATAAAAGCCTGCCCAAGGCGTACATTCTAAGATAATAACAATTAAAAGAGGAATAGATAAAATTACCATATAGAAAGGAAAAAACAGATTAAAAACATCAAATATCAAACAAATCACATCACATCAAATATTGTCAGACAGCCAGATGACAATCACAAATTCCCTGAGAACGCTTCCCTAAACAATATGGTTTTCAGCTCAGCTTTAAAGCTGGTTAGGGAAGTGATGAGCCATGCATGCAGAGGAAGAAGGTTCCAGGAATGAGGGGCAGCTAGAGAGAAGGGACGGATCCGGGATGGGGCAGAGAAGATCCTGGGTTGGGAGAGGAGACTTTGGCTACCAGAGCAGAGAGTGCGAGTAGGGATGTAGGGAGAGAGAAGATCGGTTAAATAAAGAGGGGCCAGCCCATGCAGGGCTTTAAAAGTGAGTAGCAGAAGTTTGTACCTGATGCGGAAAGGAAGAGGGAGCCAGTGAAGGGAAGACAACAGAGGGGAGACATGATCATAACGGCGAGCGAGTGAAATAATGCGTGCAGCTGAAGGCTGAACAGAAATTAATGGGTGGAGGTGAGAGAGAGGAAGCCCTGCCAGGAGGAGGTTACAGTAGTCTAATCGTGAGACCACTAGGGCATGGACCAGTGTTTTTGCAGTAGAAGCTGAGAGATATGGACGGATTTTGGCGATATTATAGAGGAAAAATCTACAGACTTTGGCTGTAGTCTGGATCTGTGGGGTAAATGACAAAGAGGAGTCAAAGATGAAACCGAGACTGCGGGCTTCCTGGACCGGCTGGATCGAGATGTTATTGACGGAAATAGAAAAGGAATAGTGAAGGGTGGGTTTAGGAGGGAAAACAAGAAGCTCAGTCTTGGACATATTGAGCTTCAGACGCCGATGGTGCATCCAGTGGGAGACAGCTGTTAAACAGGATGACACTTGCTGCTCTAGCTCTAGTGAAAGATTAGGGGTGGAAAGGTACAGCTGGGTATCATCGGCGTAAAGATGGTAGGAGAAACCAAAAGAACTGATAAGTTTGCCAAGGGAGAGTGTGTATAGAGAGAACAGAAGGGGACCCAAAACAGAGCCCTGAGGAACTCCAACAGATAAAGGGACAGAAGACGAGGTCTGACCACCCGAGACCACTGAAAAAGATCGATCTGACAAGTAAGATGTGAACCAATCGAGAACAAGGCCCGAGAAACCAAGGTCAGAGAGTACATCTATTAGGAGACAGTGGTCCACGGTGTCGAAGGCTGCAGACAGATCGAGTAGGACAAGGATAGAATAAAGGCCAGTCGCCTTCGCCCGCAAAAGATCATTTGAGATCTTAGTAAGGGCCGTCTCTGTGGAGTGCCGTGGGCGAAAACCAGACTGGAAGGGATCCAGAATGGAGTTGGTTTCAAGAAACTCAAGACAGCGTGAATAGACAACTCGTTCCAATACCTTAGAGAGAAAAGGAAGAAGAGAGATTGGACGATAGCTAGCCAAGGAAGAGGGGTCGAGAGAGGGTTTTTTCAGGATAGGGGAAACTAAGGCATGTTTGAAGACTGAGGGGAGGGAACCCGAAGAGAGAGAGAGATTAAAGATATAGAGGAGGGAGGGTAACAAAGAGGGGGCTATAGAGATTAGAAGACGAGAAGGAAGTGGGTCAAGAGAACAGGTGGTAGGTTTGGATGAGTTCAGCAGCGAAGAGAGTTCTTCCAAAGAAACAGGAGGAAACATAGAGAGTTTATTAGTAGAAGGGGCGAGGAGATTAATGGTGGGAGCCAAATCAAGAAGAGTTAACTCAGAACGAATGGTAGTGATCTTTGTAATGAAGTAATTGGCGAAGTCGGAGGGAGAAAATAATGGAGAGACGGAGGGAGGAGAGGGTTTTAACAGTGTGTTGAAACAGGAGAACAAGCGCTGCGGGCGCCTCTCGTTGGCGCAGATCAATGATTTGAAGTAGTCTTGTTTTGCCATCGACAGGGCGCGTGAAAAGGATAAAAGAACGAACTTAAAATGGATAAAGTCGGCCCACTCCCTGGACTTTCTCCAGAGACGTTCGGCTGCTTGGGAGCAGGACCAGAGAAATCTAACAGTGGGAGTGATCCAGGGCTGAGGCCTAGTCATAGAGGAAGAGGAGGACATGTGCGTAGTTACTGGGGCAAAGCTGTCAAGACTTGAGGAGAGAGTAGAATTCAGTAAAGACATAGCTGAGTCAGCAGAGTCCCCAAGATTGAGAGAAGCGAAGGATGAATCCAAGGATTGAGTGAGATGGTTAAGGTTAAGAGAATGAAGATCACGGAACTGGCGGAGGACGGTATGACGGGGAGGAGGGATGTAGGTAAGAGTAAAGGAAAGTAGGTGATGGTCAGATAGTGGGAAATCAGAAGCCAAGTAGTCAGACACGACACACTTGGAGGGGAGAACTAAGTCGAGACAGTGACCAAGGGAATGGGTTGGAGAGTTGGAATGGGGTTGGAGACCGAAGGAAGCTAAGAGAGAGCTGAAGCGAGAGGTTGAGGAATTCTGGGGATCGTCGAGGTGGATGTTAAAGTCACCTAAAATCAGGGAGGGGACAGTATCTGAAAGAAAAAATGTCAACCAAGATTCAAAATCTGTGAAAAACTGAGATGCTGAACCAGGAGGACGATAGATGATGGCAACCCGAAGTTGCAGAGGAAAAAAAGAGTCTAATGGAGTGTAGTTCAAATGAGGAGAAGGAATAACTGGGGGGGAGGAGAGAGAACCTGAAACTGGCAGGACTTTGATAATAAGATGCCAACCTCTCCTCCGCGACCCTCAGGGCGGCCAGTGTGGGTAAAAGAGAGACTGCCAAAAGAAAGGGCAGCAGAGATAGCGGTAAACTGTAAACTGTCTGTTTGAAGTCCCCTGAATGTGCTCAAAGGAAACTCTAAGCTCCTCATGGCTTCCTTGTAATGGTGTCTGTTGCAGGGCATTGACGTATTGACAGTACAGAATATTTCTAACATGGGTGTAGATGAGTGGTAGTTTTTATTGTAATGGGTGGAGAATCTGCTCCAGGTTTTAGTCCAAACTTTAAAGGAGTTATATAAAAGATGTCAACCACCAGCCCCCAAACAGGATCAGTATCTTCGATAATTCCTTCTGAATTTACACTAGAATTCAGAGTAGGTTCACTGCCACACTGCCATGGGAAAAGTTGACCACATTTCTTTGAAACCTCTGCAATGTCCCTTTCACAGCTTTCATAACCATGTCACCCTCAATGAGTAAGGTGGTTTTAGTTTTTCCTTATGTCTATACTTCCAGGTTCTTGTGGTCTAGTGGTTACATCAACACCTCTTATTCATATCTAGTCCAGTGGAAGACATTGGATTTTGTAGGCTCCCAGGCTCCTTGCCACACTATCCTTGAGGGATTCATGATGCATTGAATTCTCTTGACTGCTTTCATTTGGGAAATATTTTCAAGGTCAAATTATTGAATTTAATTAAGTCTTGTCTCTGGTGAAAGCAGGAGATGCAATGCAGACTCCCATTAGCAATAAAGTTCATTTTCCACCTTGGGTGACCTTGCATTGTATTGAAGCAATAGCAGCCTGTAGCAACCACTGACAACTTGTCCATGCATAACATTGGTATGTTAAACAGGCTATCAATGCAAACCCATAAAGAAGCAAAAGCAAAAACACTCCCTTAGTCTTTTCCAGTATCATTCAGGGATTTGTACAAACTGGCAAAGCAGAAGCCGTAATTTTTGCTCAGTGAAGCAGGTGGCATGTGCAAAATCTTGACAAAGATCGATTCCTAGGTCTACAATCAGACAGCTTAATTGTGACTGTGAAAGTACTTGTCCGGATGGGGATGTCTCTTAAATATTAGATGCTCCTGACTATTCATAGCATTAAAGCCCTGTGGGTCTAGTTCTACTATGCATCTTCTGGGATGTTTTGGAGAGCTTTCATGCTTCTGCCATTTTCTTGACTCTGTTACAATTTGTTGTTACTGGACTTGTAGTAGCAACAGTACTCCAATGCACATAAACTTCAAGAAATCCTTTCTGTTATTTTGAAAATTAAGGAGACAAAAGGAGACACAACTATGAAGGAGACACATCCCTTTGCAACAGCAGAATGGATAGATGATAATGTAGCACCTTCTGGGTTCTTTGAAGCAATAAATGAATATTGCAAACACAATCACAATTTTAAATCCAAATAACTGTTTAAACATCAGTGCAATAAATTATATTCTAAACTGAACACATATCAACTGTCCCAAAATGTTCATGTTTCCAGTGAGGTGCTAATGCAGGACCTGACTCTGGCCCGAGACAGACGGGCGGGAAAACACCGCCCTTTTTTGCTGCATAGTGTTGCCGCAGCAACCAAACAGCAAGGCACCACTGTGCAGCAAAAAAGGAGCTGCCTAGAGCGATTCCTTTTTGGAATGTTGTAAGAGCTGCGTTGCAGCCCTTACGACACCACTTCCTGGAAGAGATGTGTGGGTGCTCAGACACCCTCACGTTATCCACACGCCCCCATGTGGGTGGTGCCACTCAATAATGGCGCCGCCCACATGTAGTAGGGCTCTGCATCATGTGGTTGGTGCGTGGTCCTGATCCCTACTATCACTGCCAGGACACTGCTTCCTGTATGCTATATGATTCTTCTAGAGATGCTGCTCAACAGTATTGTCACCCTAGATACAAACCTTAAAGCCCATATTCAAGTTAAAAGGATCTCTTTCTCATCCATGCCAAATGTGGTTCCTCTCCTATCTAGCTCTACTTCTTTTTTTTGAACTGAACTAGTAAGAACAGGGTTTCCCCGCTCACCAGACTAAGCCAATTATTTGTAGAGGTTGCACTAAGATAAAATGCATAAACTCCAGAG
Source organism: Sceloporus undulatus (assembly GCF_019175285.1). Lineage (NCBI taxonomy): Eukaryota > Metazoa > Chordata > Lepidosauria > Squamata > Phrynosomatidae > Sceloporus > Sceloporus undulatus. Next base: position 129,044,022 of record NC_056523.1, on the reverse strand, counting down.
AAGGCCATAGAATTCTCTAACATTTCACTTGTCTGTCATTACTACTTCAGGACACACTTCTTCAGCCATTCCCATATGTGCATTTTAAAAATACAATTAGAAAAATACAACCTTTGTGATAGCCTTCAACTGAATTTTGAAGCACGTTTACACAGTTCATAGAATCACAGAGTCGGAAGAGACTGCAAGGGCCATCCAGTTCATTTTGTGTTTTCAAGATGACTGAGGGGCAAAGTAGACCAGGGGCTTGGAGCAGCCTCTGGTCGGCCCCCAATCATCCCAGGACTACAGTGACTGGACGCTGCAGTCCTGAAGCCAGCCACTGCTATGGTCCTGAACAGGCTGCCAGTGTTTGCCACTCCTTTTCTGGCTGGCTTCAGGCCACCTTAAGTGGCCTCAGAACAGCTTTCAGCTGTGTTGTAAGTGTGCATTGTCTGCACGCCATGCCCTTGAAGTGGCCAGAAGCTGCACCTTTTGGCTCATCTTAGCATTTTCTTGGCAAGACTTATTCAGCGTGAGAATTCAAACCTGGTCTCCTGGAATCCTAATTTAATACTCAGACCATAACTATACCAAGCTGGCTCTCACCATTATGTGAATTACATAAAGAATAATGTTATGCAATGCTGAATTGTGTTTTTTTTAAAGGAACAACTCAATTAGGAGGGGGAATGTGGTGTTCAGAATGTTGGAGATGGCTGGTGATTGCCTGAGAGTTTCAAAAACAGCATTTTAAAACTAGGAGGTGACATATGAGAAGAGCAGTGGGTACTGGAGGTGCAATTTCAGTGTGGTTGTTTTAGGGTGTGGAGGGAAGAGAGAGTGCAGGGTTGGTACTGTTTACTGTTGGTTTGATGGTGAGGGAAGACTGGAATAGTTAGGGTAAGCTGTTTATATGAGAAACAGTAACCTATAAGAATGTGCTTATCTGACATTGTAAGTTTCTATATACTTAAGCCTTTTATTTCACTTCTGTTAGTAATAAAGTTCATGTTTCATACACATACCTATTCACTGGCTATGCCTGTGGTAAAGGTTTTCAGATAGAAATCTTCCTGTGGTGACTGCAATACAGTAGGTGTATGCCAACCACTGAGCAAGAAGCCAGTTCATAGCTGTAAACTTCTAAGGGGTTATTCAGATGGTGAAAATAATCCCGGTAGAATGTGGGTTGAATATTTGCTGTTTACACGCATTTCAAATGCACCTAAGTAAATTGTGAGGGAGCTACCAAAATTCCCACTTAACCCAAGATAATTCATCTCAGGGGTTTTTCTAAGTTTTCCTAAAAGATTTGCATTATCAGCTGTGTGAATAACCAGTGCAAACAGATGTGGAATAAACCGGGATAAAACTCAACATGCCTTGAATGCGTTTGAAATACATTCACATCATTGACTCCATATTTATTCGCAGTGCTGACACATGTGAGCAACACAACACACAGAGATGCGAATAGATGCAGTTCTGATAAAAAAAATAGTGTGAACAACAAAAATGGAATGTGTGAGTGAGATTATTCACATAGTCACACTAAAAACAACATTCAATAACCCTTATGTGACAGAAGGCATATCAGTGGAACTGCGGTTCATCCTCAGGTTTGTGTCAAGAGTACCACATTGCTAAGAGGAAAAGGAAATGCCAGGAGGTATATTTGGTTGATCCAAATATACCTCCTGGCATTTCCCCCATGCACCTTTACTCCTGCAGTCAGGAGTGGGTCTACTAGTGAGGAGTGGGTGGTGTGACATTCTCTTTATTCTTCAGTGTGCAGCTTGGAACATGGTATGCATTGACTGCTTTGTCTTTTCCCTTCAGTTAGGCCTTTGTACTGTTCTCTGAAGGCTTTTAGAGGAGTGGAAAGCATAGCCACTATATCAGCTCTCCAGAGAGCCCAACTTTCATTGACCCTTTAAGGTTCTCAGGTCAGCAGTATCCCATTCTCTGGGATTTCAGGGCCAAAAACCATGAGTAAGGGGAAGGTGCTTGTGATGTCACATGGTGAAGACAGGCGAGATAGGGGAACAAAAACTGCTTCTGGGCCAGCTCATTGTGGAAATGGCTGTAAAAAAGGATTCAGGTAAATCCTATCCAGGTAATATAGCAATTCAGCATCATGATGTGAATATTCCACAATGGGCCAAACTGCATGCACCCACCAACTCTTTTCCCTAGCCCACTCTCCTCCTATTTGTTATTTCCCCCCCATTTGCTGAAGTTACATAAGCACAACAGACACACCAGCATTACCTAGCTAAACCAGGGAGCCCTACTGCCCACAGGAAATGGGTGGAGATGGGTACCTAAGTTTTAAAGCCACCTCGCACATCCAATAAGCAAACATTCTCTTCCTCCAGTGCTGCTCACTCTAAAGAGTTTATCACACGGGGAAATCCCATGCAGAAATGGGGGGTTACATTGGAAAAAAAACTCCAAAAGCGGATTGGTTTTCACATGACATTGTTGTTAAACTTGTGTTAACCCAAACAGAAAGTAGAAGGAAAGTAGACAAAAGCTACTCCTTTTGAAAAATCCCCAAAGTAAAAAGGAGTGACTTTTGTCTACTTTCCGTTCAGGTTAACACCAGTTTAACAACGATGTGTGTGAAAATCAACCTGCGTTTGCAGGGATTTTCCAGCTTTTAAATCCCACTTTTGCCTGGGATTTCCCCCATGTGATAAACTCCTAATATTTGCCTCCCCATTTGGAGACCTGGAGCAGATCCCTGAGACTTCAGCTGCCACTCTGAGACCTGGCAACTCTCCCCTTACCAAAATATTACATAGGAGTGGCCATTCCTTCAGACTGCAAAAGAGGGAGAAATGGGACTGAAGGGCCATTCCATCAAGTTTCTTTGTACTACAACTATCATCAAGCAGAAATCATTCCCTGTACTATTTCCATCCTCTTGTGCATTACAAGACTTTTTACATTTAAGAACTGATACTTGAACATGTTTATTTTCCTCTTCGCTTGTCATCTCTCTTTTTCCTTTAATAACACATCATGTGGACTGTACACCTTAGATAAAAAGTATTATCTTCTTTTCTAAACTGATCTAATGAACTACCCTATGACATCCTATTTGGCTGAAAAGCAAAATATTTATGGAAGCTTATTCTTAATTTTTTAATCTCTTCTTTGAGCCTAAATATAGTCCTGAAGTTTTCCTTGTTGTGGTAAAGCTCAATATTACAGGGGTCCCTAAATCATAAAAATCCCCAATTTCTTCCCTATTATCATATTTTTGAAATTTATATTGCAAAACCAAATGAACCTACCAAAGACCCTGTATCTTATTGCCCTGCACATCTTTGGATGTGCATCTGTTGAGCGATATAATTTAGAACAAGAGTGGAGCTAAAGGGCTAAAAAGGGGCAGACAGTGAACCAGTAAGATGCATAGACCTATTCCCACATGACTAGTTTATTTGGACCTGACACATCTGGTTTCCAAAATCAAGAAACCGAGACATGGTCTAGATTACTATACAGGTGTTTTAGAGCAATATGATTCTTTGTACATCTGTATGTGTTCTGCTGTGTTTCTACATTTATTTTGGATTTAGGAGGGAACTGAATAGTTTGTATGAGTCGGATCTCTCTGAGTAGGCTAGCTCTAGTAAAACTGACCTCATTGTTTTTATTCCCTTGTTAAGTATTGTAGCGCAGTTTGTTTGTTGACTTAAATTGGTACAAGCCCATTCATTTCTGGTCTTGATAAGATGTACATGGCTTGAGAATGATTCTGTAGACATCATCATCCTACCTTTGCAAGCTGTACCCATCTTCAGAAGTTGAGAATAAGAGGCTAGGTGAGAACAAAGAAAATCTTTCAGGGATCCAAGACCACACAATTCGCATTTCCTGAACACTGACAATGGTGGAGGTGAAATCGTGTGCATTCACAGTAAGGTGGAATGATTGCCTGCACAACAAAGAGAAGGAGGGAAGAATGATTAGTCTTGTACTGCAAGAATTCCATTGATCATAACTATTAGAAATAGATCAATAACTTTTTCCCCTTCTTTCTTTGAAAAAATAATTAAGCAGTGACAGCCAGATTTTGATAATTTACAGATAATGTTATATTCAAGGATGGGCAAACAGTTGTCTTCCAAACATTACTGACTGCAGACATCAGGTGCTGTAGGCAATACCAGGTCCTGTAGGAAATATTCAGAGGAAAGCAATAGCAAATCGCTTCTTAATATTCCTTGTCAAAAATGTGCATAAATCTACTGGTGACTTGAAGGAACATACTTTATTTTAGTTTTTACCTAAGAAAACCCTATGAAATTCATAGGGCCACCATAAGTTGACAGATGATTTGAGGGCACACACACAGGGAAGGGAAGGAAATTCAGTACAGGAAAGACAATTAAAATTGTCCCCCCCCCCCCCACCCTCTCAACCAGCCTTTAGTGTTCTTAAAGAGACTCAGAATTTTTAGTTTGTATATGCACTATGTTTGGCTACTGCCAGGGAAGCGATATGTTTACTTAGTAGAAGCAGGTCTTGTTGACCTGAATGGGCTCTAAACCTTCTGCTTTTGGATCAATAGTTGAACAGGTTCAGACCAGCTATTAACAGTTCCTTCTTGCCTCAGTCTAAGATTAGAGAGGAGAAAGTCAGGTAAGGACTCAAAAAGGAAGAGAAACACCCAGGCTCAAAACTGCATTATGAATTGCTGAGACCCAAAGATTTACCTTTGTTAATTATTTGGAATGACTACATTTTACTAATAAATGCTAATTAGAATCATAGAATCGTAGAGTTGGAAGAGACCGCAAGGGCCATCCAATCCAACCCCATTCTGCCATGCAGGAAATCACAACCAAAGCATCCCCAACAGTTGGCCATCTAGCCTCTGTTTAAAGACCTCTAAGGAAGGAGACTCCACTACACTCCGAGGGAGTGTGTTCCACTGTCAAACAGCCCTTACTGTCAGGAAGTTCCTCCTAATGTTGAGGTGGAATCTCTTTTCCTGCAGTTTGCATCCATTGTTCTGCATTCTAGTCTCTGGAGCAGCAGAAAACTAGCTTGCTCCCTCCTCAATATGACATCCCTTCAAATATTTAAACAGGGCTATCATATCACATCTTAACCTTCTCTTCTCCAGGCTAAACATCCCCAGCTCCCTGAGTCGTTCCTCATAGGGCATGGTTTCCAGACCTTTCACCATTTTAGTCGCTCTCCTTTGGACATGCTCCAGTTTCTCAATGTCCTTTTTTAATTGTGGTGCCCAGAACTGGACACAATATTCCAGGTGGGGCCAGACCAAGGCAGAATTAATTATAATGTTAATTACTAAAATTGAAATTTAGTTTTAAAACTTTGTGGTATTGTTGCTGTTTTGTATTTCTAGGGCCTGCATAAATAGAGGTCCCAAAGTGTATTTTACTTGGCTTGTGTGTAAATCCATTACTGGCTAGTCTGTGCGCTTGGTTGCCTGCCTACCTACCTACCTATCTATCTATCTATCTATCTATCTATCTATCTATCTATCTATCTATCTATCTATCTA
>NC_056523.1:129011458-129038482 GCF_019175285.1 Sceloporus undulatus | reverse complement strand
ATCTATCTATCTAATTTAAATGCTGCTTTTGTGTCTGAGTGGGACCCATGGTGGCTAAAATAAAATGAACTAAAATGCAATAATAAAATATTATTGCAATTCATCACATCACATCAAAACAGGATAAAACTTAAAAATATAGCACCCCCCATAAGAGCCTCCCTATAAGGAACTACACATGAAAGGCCTGCTTGAACAAAAAAGTCTTTGCCTGCTGGCAAAAAGAAGAGGGGCAGCTTGGTCTCCCATGGAAGGGAATTCCAGAAAGTAGGAGCAGCTACATTTTGCTTGTCAGTTTTTTTAGCAGATAACATGGCATGCCTAAAGGGGGAGAAAATGCAGTTCTTGTTACCTGTGTTGCACCATGGTAACTCCCTTTTCCACAAGCGCCTTCCTGTTAGCCATCTGAAGGAGCCAGATTTCTTTGCGAGAGAAAAGCCGGATCCCGAATGCCTTCTCTAGAAGCTTTTCAGCAGTCAGGTGCTCATGAATATCCCACATGAAAGCCTGCAGGCTCCCCTTGATGTCAGCCACTTCCAGTCCTTTTGAAGCCACAGAGAGCTGGTATTGCTTCAGCAGGGCCAGAGCGATTCGGTAGAGGACTTTTTGTCCCTCCAGAAGGTATACATCAAAAATACGGATGACATAATCAAATGGAAGGTCACCAAAGAGCCATACCAGCCACTCAGAATATACCTCAAAGATGTTGTCTGATGAGCTCGCTATCAGACGGTGGGCAGCTGGGCAATGTTTGTTAGCTAGGTCCCCAAAGGTCATGCATGAGGCCTCATAAGTAAGGAAAGAGTAGTCTATGTAGGAGGTGTGAGGGGCTTTGCAGTAGAGGAGCCGGCAGGTATTCTCAAAGCACTGGGCTTCATTGTGGCTGTAATGGAGCAGCAGGGCAGTCACAGCTGGAAGCAAGGGACAATAGGTGATGTCTGGGTACAGGCTGGAAATACAGATGAGTATCTTTTTCACAGCACACACCCCTTTGTCAGTGAGACAGTATTCTGGCATGATGCTTCCTGCCAGGAATTCAGGTATGGGTTCAACACTCTCACTCTGGTTTCCAAACAACTTGCTGGCAACATCCTTGTAGACGGTGGCATCGGGGGTCATGAGTCGACAAGGTAGGTCCTGGATAATGTGCTGGTAAGCTTCTGCCCGTAGAGCATGACTTCTAGCCCAACATCCTTCTCTTGCCAGTTTCTTTAGCTCTTTTGTGGACTTGCCATGGAGCTGTTCTCGAGAATCCTGCTTTTCATTCCATTTGGGAATCTTGTTGTGATTTACAAATTCACAGCAGCCTTGACAGGAGGTTGAGGCACTGTTCCACAGCTCAACCTTGGGGATTATAGATGTATTGGCTGTATATAAAACAAAGACATTGTATACAATGCATCGTTTGAGTCTTTCTGGATCTTATTACATTACAACCACTCCCACAACTATGTAACTATGCTTTATACACTGAGTCCATGTTATCATTCTGCACTGCATCTGAACAAGTGAGTTTATATACGTGAAAGCTCATGCTAAAATAAAAACCAGTTAGTCTTAAAGGTGTTGCTACATACTTTCTTTCCATCCCCTTCCACTCCATTTTTCTTTTTTATGTATACAGTATGATTTATTTCATCATTTGACAATTGACTTGATTCTGCCTGACAGCTGTGTTTTTTAAGTGTTAGTGTTTCTAATCATCATCTCATGATTAGCACTCTCAAATAATAGTTAAAATCAAAAACAACTAAAACGCATGTGCAATATCCTTGCAAAGTTTCCCTTTGTGTAGCCTTCTGGGTCTTTGTGGATGGCTTCATTGGTGTTTATCACACGGAGCTTTTTGGAGATTTTGGAGCTCAGATCCCAGGTGACTACGGGTCCAATGCTGCAAATTCACATTATAACGTGAATGTGTTATCAGATGCGATTCCTTTCTATGGGAGTTCCTTCCGTGTCACTTCCGCAGTGATTCCAAAGTGACCCCTCATTTTGGTGAAATTGAAAAAAAAAGTGAATTCACAGAATTCGCTTTCAAACTCACTTCGATTTCACTTTGAATTGGTCTGGTGTGGAAAATCACTCCAATGTCGTCCCCCTTGGGCCCCCTGTGTCCTGCTCCTTCATCCCCCTCCTCCTCTTTCATGTCATTTTGTCCTCTCTGTCACCCTGCCACCCATCCCATCACCCCCTGCCTGCTCCTTCAGTCTGATCCTAGCCCTAGTGACCCCCTGCGACCTATCCCATCATCCCCTGACTGCTCCTTCAGCCTGATGAAGAATGACAGCTAAGGAGGGGGCAGGGAAGGAGGACAGCATCCAGACACCCACTGAGCATGTGCAAGGGTCCCAATCCGCATGGTATGTACCAGTGTGGTAATACAATGTGCACTTACTCCTCTTTGTGTAAATCCGCATCTCGTGACTTGCCTTGGATTCGATTTCCCCTCGATTCGGAAGGACAATGGAAGGGCAACCAGGTGTGATAAAACATTCACATTACGACATCAATTTGCATAGCTGAACCAGGAGTCACCCCGGATCTGAGCTGCAAAAAGCCCCATGTGGTATACCTCATCCTTTATTTAAAGCCATTGTATCTCTTCTCCATTAGAAAGATAACACATTTAAGAACTTTCAGGCATGGAGAGTTTAAATCCATAAACACCATATTCAGTAGATAAATAATAGGTTTTCTCCCATTACAATAGCTGAATAGTTAGTGCTGAGGCTGAGATTGAATGGGTATGATTTGCCTGGTTCTGCAGGTAGGCAGAAATAGCAGTTGTTTGTGTCATTGGTTTGGAGCTGATAAGAGTTCAAAGCTGTTTCCTGAGCATCTCTTATAACAGCTGCAAGTTAAATTGTACTAACACTTAGCATTCAGTCAACACCTGTCAACATTATAGCATTGTTATATTGTACTGTAGAGAAGTGATGCTACAGAAATAGAAAGATCAGAGTACAACTACTGGAGTCAGTGATCTGACACTGAAAAAGAGTCTGTTTGTGGTCCATGACAGTCAAATGTAAAAATCATCTGGAAGTTGTTTCATAGTTTAAGGTTGAAGATGGAATTTCAGTCTGAGAGATATTGGTCCCAAACACACTGCAGAAATAATCCAGTTTGTGACCGCTTTTAACTGCCCTGGCTCAATGATAGGATATTCTGGGAACTGTAGTGTTGTGAGACATTTAGCTTTCTCTGTCCAAGAGAGCTCTGGTGCTACAATAAACTACAGTTCCCAGGATTCCCTAGAACTGAGCCAGGGCAGTTAAAGCAGTCTCAAACTGGATTATTTCTACAGTGTGTTTTGGACCATTGATAACTAAAAATAGGTTTTATTGCTACTGGGATTTGTAGTCTCCTCTTGCTCCTCCTCCTCCATTTATACTTTGTGTTTATTTATGTTCACCGGGGGGGGGGGGGGGGGCAGTGACAAAATAAGTGCATTGGCCCCCAGACAAGAATTCTGCCTCCCCAAATGAAATTTCCTTCAGTCCCCAATTTTTTAGACTGCAGAGAGTGAGACACTGAAAACCACCGACACCCAAAACTCTTGTATTTGCCTTGTTTAGATTACCTTGGTACCTCCCGCCCCCCGCTCTTTTGGATGCCTAAGCTTATTTCCAAATGCTCAACTGAAAATTTAAGTTACTGCAATGCTAGAAATTTGAGGACTGAAGGAAAATCTCATGTGGGATGGAATTCTTATTAGGAGGCAATATTCTCATTGTGCTACCGCTCATAGCTACATCCTTGCATCTTGTTTTTTCTCCAAACCTGGGACTCAAGGCAGTTTACAAATTACAGCTAATATAACACAGACTCTATTTGTATAGGCAAAATAAAACAGCCTCCCCCCGGCCTCTAGGCCGAGAGACCAGACGATGCATGACCCAAAATCCAGTTCTGGTGCAAACTGGAACAGCGATATATTGCTCGTAAAACATATTAAAATAACTTCCTGTTTGCTCTGGATCTTTCTGGAAGATCCAGAGCCCACTGTTCTGATGCTGGGCAGCTGTTTAAAACAGATCCCACTGTACCTCCCAGATTGTCCGCCACTGCCACATGTTGCTCACTCTGAGGTCAAAATGAGCCCCCCCCCCAGCCATGTGATTGACACTGGGTGCCTTATTCTGATCTCAGAGTACAGCAGTGCACTCCTTCAGTGGTTGCACGAAGAGGCACAGTGGGACATGTGTACAAACAGCCACCCAGCGTTGGAAAGAAGGGTTGAGGTAATGGGAAGAGCAGGGCAACTCTGAGGCCAGGATACTCAGGGATGACCCTGGTGTATCTCAGCAACAGGACCACAGTTGTTCTTGTTAACTGCTCTCGAGTCAACTCTGACTCATGGCAACCCATGATCCAACTCTGAGTCATGGATGTGATATCTTCGAGACCCCCTATCCTCCTCTGCTGTTTGTTGTTGTTGTTAATTGCCCCTGAGTTGACCCTGACCCATGGTGAGCCTGTGGATGAGACATCTCCAAGACCCACTATCCTCCATTGTTTTGCTTATTTTTTGCAAATCCAGGCCTGTGACCTCTCTGACTGAGTCTCTTCATTTGGCATACCATTTTCCCCTCTACTTCCCTCTACCTTTCCTAGCATCATTGTCATTTCTAATGAATTGTGCCTTCTCATGATTGGCCAAAGTAAGACAGCCTCAGTTTGACAATCTTGATTTCCAAGGAGATTTCAGTTTTGCTCTGCTCAAAGACCCATTTGTTTGTCTTCTTGGCTGTTCACAATATCCTCAGCACTCTTCTCCAGCACCAAATTTTAAATAAGTTGATTTTCTTCCTATCCACTTTCTTCATTTCCAGCTTTTACATCCACACATGGTGATAGGGAATACATTGGCTTGGATGATTCTAACTTTAGTATTTGGTTATATATCTTTACTCTTTAGGATCTTGTCTAGTTCTTTCATAGATTCCTTTCCATTCCTAGTCTTCTTCCGATTTCTTGACTGCAGTCTCGATTATGATCAATGTTTGTTCCTAGGTATTTATTATTTTGATTTACTCAAATTCTAGGTTGAATTTATGTAGTTCCTCTGTGGTCATGGTTTTTGTTTTCTTTATGTGCAGCACTAAGCTTGACTTTGCACCTTCTTCTTTGACCTTCCTTAGTAATTATTCCAAGTCTGTGATGGTTTTTGCTAATAGTATGGTGTCATCTGCATATCTTATATTATTAATATTTTATCCTTCTATATTCACTCCTCCTTCTACTGAGCCCAAGCCTGCTCTTCCTATGATATTTTCTGCATACAAGTTGAACAGATAGGGTGATAGAATGCATCCTTGGCTCGACTCTTTTGCTGAATGGAAACCATTCAGTTTCTCCATATTTCTGTTCTAACAATGGCCTCTTCTCCTGAGTACAGATTTCTCATCAGGACTATCAGATGTGGTAGTGCTCCCATGACCTTAAGAGCCACCCATAGCTTTTTGTGAGCTATGCAATCATAAGCTTTGCTACAGTCTATAAAGCACATGCTGATCCCCCCCAAAAAAATCTCTTTGTACATTCCAATAGCCATCATATGTTTGCAAATGTACCACAGTATTGATGCCTAAAGTATCATCTTATGTTAATGTTCCTCTATATATGGAAATCTTTTTTTATAGAACATCCGTCAGAATTTGAAAAGGTGATATACTTCAACGAATTAGAAAATTACAGCTGGGGATTTGGAGGAGAAGAGGTGATGTAAAGGATACACAGCTGTAAACTGACAAAAGATGAAGTTGCTTGTAGACTTATTCTATGAATTTAATGCAGGCTCTGCTGTAAGAGTGTCAGTTTGTAAATACAACAAATATTATAAGACACCATGAATCTTCCAGATGGTTTGTGCATTTAATTGTCACTTGATCTTTTTATTTCCCCCCCCCCCCCCCGGCACTGAGTTATTGCAGCTGACATCCATGTTTGTATTCTGACATTTCTATTTCTGTTGTATCTTTGCAGTACAAATTAATAACATAACACTTCTATATACTGTTGGACAACAGGTGTTAAGAGAATGCTACATGTTAATACAGTTTTAACTTACAAGCTCTTGCAAAGGATTTGAGGAAAACAGATTTTGACTCTTGTCAACTCCAGACCTACAAAAGCACATGTTGATCTGTGATTTCTCCCACTCATGGAAAGAAAACTAACCTCCACAGTGCTACCCCACAACTTCTCATCTGTGGAGAGGGGGAAGAACATAAGAATATGGAAATCAGTAAACTGTGAGGAAGAAAGAGAAGAGGAAAAAAGGACAAGACCTGGAAAAGCAAGGAAGCACAGGTCTTAAGTGGTTAAACTCTTAATAGCAGTGGTTCCTATGTGCCACAAGATAAGCCATGAGGGAATTTTTGGGAAGTAAAATGTCATTCAGGCTGCAGATTGGATAAAGTGTGAAAGAGAAAGGGTGCTGAGATAGATAAAAGGCTTGGGATCCCATGACCCAAATGCCTCCTCCATTTCCTCCTACAAAAGTAAATGGGCTAGGCAGCTGCATTTTACTTTAACACTGACAATGGAACATTAATAATGAAAAAATATTTTTAAAAATTGAAAGGTCAAAAAAACTCTTTTTCAAATGTCAAGAAATGGTGTCAAGAAAGATTCCTGGACTGAAAAGATTCTTCACAGTTTGGGACTTATTCTGTACAAAATTTACAAAAAATTCTGTGCAGAAAGCTGTTTTCTCTGCAAATCAACTACATGCAAATTTTGTGCAGCATAAGTCTTGAATTGTGAACAAGCTTCAAAAACCATACAGTTTTTGAAGGCTATTCTTAATTCGGGACTGTATGGTTTTTGAAGACTTTCTTGCAGCGCAAAGAAAAATTACTCACTGCTGGCTTGACTGAGGCCCAGCCTGCAGTTCCCAGCAAGTGCCCCAACTGCCTTGGGTTAGCCTCTAAACTGGGCAATATAACTGGGACTACTCTGGGCTTTACCAGTTACAGCATACTGAAAAGAGCAAGGAGATCCCACAGACCATCTGAAAGTGAAGGAGAGGGAGTTTGTCTGCTGCTCAGTGACTGCACATCCTATCTGCTACCTCTTCTTTCACCCAGGGACTCCTTCACCACCAATGGGCCTTATCACACGAGGAGTTTTGCAGCTCAAGTCCGGAGTCACTGCGGGTCCAGCCATGCATATTCACGTTATAACATGATGCATTATCAGACATGATTGCTTTCTATGGGGGGTTGTTCCGAGGCAGATCCAAAGTCAATTCGGAGTGACTCCATTTCTGTGAATTCGGTAACAAGCGAATTCACAAAAATTGTTTCCAAGCTCACTTCGATTTCACTTCAAATTGGTCTGGTGTGGAAGATCACCTTGATCTCGCCCCCAGTGACCCCCTGCGACCTGTCCCATCATCCCCTGCCTGCTCCTTCACCAGGATCTCGCCCCAGGGACTCCCTGCCACCTGTCCCATCATCCCCTGCCTGCTCCTTCAACCCAGTCTCACCCCCAGTGACCCTCTGCCACTTGTCCCACCATTCCCTTCCTGCTCCTTCACCACGATCTCGCCCCAGGGAATCCCTGCCACCTGTCCCATCATCCCCTGCCTTCTCCTTCATCCCGATCTCACCCCAGTGACCCCCTGCCCTTGGCCTATCATTCCCTGCCTGCTGCTTCACCCCGATCTCACCCCCAGTGACCCCCTGCGATCTGTCCCATCATCCCTTGCCTGCTCCTTTACCCTGATCTCACCCTCTCTGCCACCCGTCCCATCATTCCCTGCCTCCTCCTTCACCCTGATGAAGGATGACAGCGTTCAGAGCCCCACTGAGCATGCACAAGGGTGCCAATTTGAATAGTTGAATCCCTCTGGTGTAGTAATACTATGTGCACTTGCTCCGCTTTGCCCAAGTAGAGACCACAATTTCATTCCTCAGGTATGATAATATATCACATGAATTGCCTTGGATCTGAAGTGACTCTGCTCCTCCCTCACTTCGAATTGGAGCTCCTGTTTCACGGGTGATGAGGTCCAATGAGAAAACTGTCTCTTGGCAAGACTGAGGCCACACCAGCAGTTCCCACCAAGTGTCCAGCTGCCTTGGGTTAGCCCCTGGGCTGAGGTCCCTAGGGAGCGATGTGAGGGTGGGGGTTTGTGTCCCTCTTGCCTCTTTGATAAACAGAGTAATGAACTGACCAGTCCTGTGGGGAGGGGAGATATACATCCAGCAAAAGGAGAGAGGTAATGGTATTCAGGGAACAGCTACTGAAGTTTTACATGGTATTGGGAGATATAGAAATGGGAGACAGTGGCACCATACTGGGAGCACAGTTTATGATAGGGTATTAGTCACCTCAAAGCTGTCTCCCATCCCAAATAATCTGGATAGCCAAGACAGCAACCCTCCTGGGTTGAAAATGCTGCTGCTGAATGCCAGGTAAGTGAGTGGCAAAACAACTGCCATCCAGGACCTCATCCTGGATGAACATGCTGACCTGGCAGGTATTACAGAGACCTCATTGGATGAGGCTGGGGCAGGGGTTAATTTCTCTCAGCTTTACCTACCAGGATTCTCTGTGCAGCAGCAAGCAAGACCTGGGGGCGGGGAGGTGGGTTTGCAGTGGTCTATGGCGATACTATCCCCCTGACCAGACGTCCTATCCCTCAGTCTGCAGGGCTTGAGTAAGTTTATTTAAAGATGGGCAGCTGAGACAGATAGGGATTCAGTTGATGTACTGTCCACCCTGCTGCACAACAGTCTCCCTGCCTAGCTAGGGTGGTCTCGGGGGTGGTGTTGGAGTCTCCATGGCTTATATTGCTGGGGGACTTCAACATCCATGCTGAGGCTACCCTGTTGGGAGTAGTTCAGGACTTCATAGACTTTCATGACAACCATGAGGCTGCCCCAAGTGGTATCTGCGCTACTCCTGCTGTTGGGCACACTCTAGAGCAGGCCTGTAGAACATATGGCCTGGGGGCCACATGCGGCCTGCCAAAGAATTTCTGGTGGGCTGTGAGGATATGGAATGATCTGAAGGCTCCTCTGCTACTTGGCCTTCTTTTGAAGAGAAGGCCAGGCAGCAGAGGAGGAGGATGGGCAAAAGCTTACCGAGCAAGGCTCCTCCACCATCTGGCTTTCTCCTGAGGATGAGGCCAGGTGGCGGTGGCAGAGGAGGAGATGGGCCAATACTTGCCCGACAAGGCTCCTCTGTTGCTTGGCTTTCTCCTAACGAGAAGGCTGGGTGGAGGATGAGGATGGGTGAACACTCGCAATGCTTCGCCACTGCTCTTCTTTCTCTTGAGGAAAGGGCCATGCAAAGGAGAAGGAGACATGAGGATTATCAGTTTGTTGAAAGGTGAGAGACAGCCCATGTGACACACAGATTTCCATCCTTCTGCACAGAGGAATAGCTTGCTGGCACAGGAGACCTGGCTGCAGTCTGCCACCCTCACTCTGGTTGACCATAAGGCAAATCCTACAGGCATGTACCTCTAATATAGTATCACATTTACTGGTAGGCTCGAGGAGCACAATTCTACTCTAAAACAAGATTTATGTTCCCCATGCACCCTGCTTTCATATACAAATATGTCTGCAGTTTTTTTGTTTGTTTGTTTTTTTACTACTGAAGTCCACTGAAAAGCAACAGCAGGTATATGGGAGTACACATTGCCCATCCCTTCTGAAAGCACAAGTTATAGTCTGCTCAAAGCCTCCTTCAAATTGAAAAGGTAATGGTCTTGTTTAATCTGCAGTTAAATGTTAGCTCCCCCTGCAGGAAAATATACGATAATGCTGAAAATAGCTGCATAGTTGTGGCTTCTTTAAACTTGTATTCTTGTGGATGAGAGATGCTGGAGGACTTTTTAGAATGACATAAAATAGATAAATCTAGCTCAAATAAATCTAGCCCTCCCCTCCCTCCTTCCAACTGTCATCTTCTGGCCTGGGAGGGAGTGAAAGAACAGGCCCAATGCCATCGGGCCCCGGCCTCGATTAAAAAAAAGAGCCCTCCCTCCAGTCCATCTGCCTTGGTCCAGGCCTCAGAGGGAGAGAAGGATGCTGGACCTGATCCCCTCCCTCCCTCACCATTCCCTTCTCCTTTTGTGTCATGTCTTTTTAGATTGTAAGCCTGAGGGCAGGGAAGCATCTGTTATCCCCTCTGTTGTAAGCTGCCAGGATTCCTGGTGATTGGGTGGCATATAAATAAATCCTATTATTATTAGTAGTATTGTTATTAAATAGCACTATGTTCAACAGCATATGCATTTCTGCAATTTAGGATTTGCCTAGACAGAATAGGCTAAATTTGGATATGTAGTACATACAGCAAAAAGTCCCCTGCTTATTCCGTATTGCCACAGTTCATCTGTATTCAGAAAGAGTGGCCAGGTCAACTAAAATTGCTACAGTGCAACATAGCATTCTCTGTTCAGACCTCCATGCTTGGGGTGGGGGGAGAGAATCTCTCAGCCAGCATGAATGTTGTAGTTCAACCTCCCCCCCCCCCCCAACTTGAATGTGGTGTAACCGACTGAGTTACCATAAACATTTTCATTTTGAAGCATGCTGGAATCGAAACATTCTATAAATGCTTGCATGCTTCGCTGTTCTCCTGATTACCCCACACAACTCTCATACCACTGAGTGCTAACCAAGGGATTTGTGCATTTGTCACTTGCTATTCTTCAGTTCCCCCCAGCACTGAATTACTGCAGCTATTGCAGCAAAAACTGAGTCTTACAGCATCACAAAAGATTAACAAATGCATCATGGCACAACGAAGTGAAGGATTTTAAACAGTGAATTCAAAGGAAATTAAGAGCAGAAAATACAAATATTTATGACAACCTTATTAAAATCACCAATTTTTCTTCCTGATACTTCCATAATGTGGCACCTTCGAGATGGGCAGAGTTTGATGTGATTTATAGTCCAACACATCTGGAGGGCAATAGGTTGTGGGAGGCTGTTGTTGTGAGCATGAAGTTTAGTGGGAATTTCATGCCAAAGTTTGTCTCAATAACAAGTGAAATTCTACTCAGCAAATACCCAGATATACAAGAGGAAACAGTCAATTAAAGACTCTTCAACTTAGCAAAATTACTTTGAGGACTAGAGTTCCCATAATCCTTCCATCATTATGGCCAATAATACAACAAAAGAATACTTCTTCCAAGTTCTGTTTTTATTTTCAAATCTAGATTTCGATCAGAAAAAACATACAATATTTCCCCTCACCATTCCATTCATGCTTCACAAAATACGGTAATAAGTTCCATGCTTGTGGCAAGCATCAAATATGAGTGATGCTGAAACACTCTTCATTAGAATTCAGTAGTGAATAGACGTGGCATGACCCAGTACATTATGCTTGTTATATGGATCTCAGTTCATTTGTGCAACCAGTCACATCTTCCACATAAATGCTCCCTTCTAGCACCCATACACCCCTTTCATCTATTTTACACCACTTGTGCTTTGGCATTTCTACACAGCCTTTCCTCAAACTATAAAACTATTCACTCATTCATTCAATAGCCCTGCAAGTTAAGTTACGTTTCTTGCTTTCTGAATGGTATTGGTTCACATGTTTTACATATACCCATAAATACAGTGTGTGTGTGTGTGTGAGAGAGAGAGAGAGAGAGAGAGAGAGAAGTGTTATAAATATACAGATGTGTAAAACCTGTATTAATCTGCCAAATGTATTTGGAAACCCAAGTATTCCTAGTGCCAGAAAGCTAGCATCATTTTTTGAAGCTTCACATGGACTTTTGTCATTTTGTGGAGGGACTCTGGGGTTACTCATTTTAAGGCAGAAGGTAGTTCCTCAACATTTATTACATACCTGTTGCCATCCTAGCCCAGAGAAGAAGTGAGAAATGGGGCTTCCTCCAGCAAAACACAAAACTCTGCTATGCACAATATCTAATACTGTATACTGTTCAGATTAACTGCTTTCTAAGAGGGTAGAATAAATCCAACCCAGTGAGTAGCTGGTCACCCATACTGCTCAAGCCATCGTCTGACAAATAAGAACAGTCTGGTAAAACCTATCCTGTGCATGCTTACTTGGGAGTAAGTGACACCAAACACATGGAGGGGCACTTCTAAGTAAGCATTTTTACTTGTACAAAACCTTATATTTATGGATGTTTTGGTGACAATGGATTGGAAAATTCATCAGACATCTCCCTGTAATTACCTGCAAGTAGCCTAAATGCTCTAAAGGCACCAAATCTTTGGAAGCTAAACCGGGTCAAAACTGAACAGGGTCAGAACTGGCAAAACCACTTCTGGATATTCCTTACCTAAGAAAACCCTATGAAATTCATGAGGTCAACAGACCATTTGAAGGCACTTGCAAACATGCAAAATTAGTAATAGCCTGCCTGCCGATGCCAAAGGATTCCCACCTTATAAACAGTTCCAGGGGCATTGGAGTGCTCTCATGTGCTCCTTTGTGATCTGAAAAGCTTAATTAGCAATTGGACTTGTGGCTGTTCACCTACAAGATACAAGTCTTACCTCGGGAACATTTCAAGTTGCTTTCCTGTACCTCATCCATGATGGGATTTGTTCTTTCACTTGCTCCTGCTTTCTCCAAAGAGAAACCAGCCGTGGGGGCCCCAGCTGGGCTGGTATAACTCAGCCCAATCTGAAGCATCTTGTTCTTGCTTGAGTGACCTGGCTCAAGTTCTGCTCCCGTTCCTAATTTATTGGGCTGAAGAGGAGAGGAGGCCTCCTTTGCAGATAGCTCCTCCCTGAAGGAGATAACCTATTTGGTGTAAACATTAGTAAAAAAGAAGAAAAAAACCCTTCTCCCTACCAATCCGCTCACCCATGCCGACTGCACCTCTCTGACAAGCTGGATGTAAATAAGTAAGATATTGATCAAAATATCAACAGGGCCATTAAAAAGGTTCATTTGTTTTTCCAAGGGTAAACTTTATTTTCTCACAACGTCACAAGAAAACCAGTCCCATGTGTACTAGAAAACACACATACATGGAAGAGGAAGGAGTGGGTGTGTTGGGACATAGGTGAGGTGTGTGTGCATCTGGATTTCTATCCTTCAGATGATCTTGAAGCAATGGAACATAAACATAGAGCAGAGCTCACAAACTG
The DNA here is from genome assembly GCF_019175285.1 of Sceloporus undulatus. Lineage (NCBI taxonomy): Eukaryota > Metazoa > Chordata > Lepidosauria > Squamata > Phrynosomatidae > Sceloporus > Sceloporus undulatus. The sequence continues at coordinate 129,025,358 of NC_056523.1, read as the reverse complement.
CTTCCCTCTGGTTCTTTTGTTTTGCTAGAAGACAGAAATAGAATCATGTGAAAAGTGAATGCCAAGTCTTTAAGTGACAAAGCTGTGAGATTCAGTGTTTCAAAACAAGAAGGCAAGCTGCTATAAACATATTTCAGGGTAGAACTTTTCCTTAATGGGGCATGTGCTTACAGGTAATTTGAAGCTGGGTGCACGTCAGCTGTCATTTCGTTATTTGGTGTATGGTAAGTGACCAATGGGGTCCCACAGGGTTCTGTCCTGGGCCCAGTGCTTTATCAACGACTTGGATGACAGAATTGGGAGCATACTTATCAAATTTGCAGATGACACCAAATTAGGAGGAGTAGCTAACACTCCAGAGGACAGGATCAACATTCAAGATGACCTGAATAGACTAGAAAGTTGGGCCACAGCTAACAAAATGAACTTCAACAGGGAGAAATGCAAGGTACTGCACTTGGGGTGGAAAAATAAAATGCACAGATATAGGATGGGAGACACATGGCTGAACGAGACTACGTGTGAAAGGGATCTGGGAGTCCAAGTAGACCACAAGCTGAACATGAGTGAACAGTGTGATGCGGCAGCTAAAAAGGCCAATGCAATTTTAGGCTGCATCAGTAAGAGTATCGTATCTAGATCAAGGGAAGTAATAGTGCCACTCTATTCTGCTTTGGTCAGGCCCCACCTGGAATATTGTGTCCAGTTCTGGGTGCCACAATTAAAAAAGGATGTTGAAAAACTGGAATGTGTCCAAAGGAGGGCAAGTAAAATGGTGAAAGGTCTAGAAACCATGTCCTATGAGGAACGACTTAAGGAGCTGGGGATGTTTAGCCTGGAGAAGAGAATGTTAAGAGGTGATATGTTAGCCCTGTTTAAATACTTGAAGGGATGCCATACTGAGGAGGGAGCTGACTTGTTTTCACTTGCTCCAGAGACTAGGACCCGGAGCAATGGATGCAAGCTACAAGAAAAGAGATTCCACCTCAACATTAGGAAGAACTTCCTGACAGTAAGGGCTGTCCGACAGTGGAACAAACTCCCTCGGAGTGTAGTGGAGTCTTCTTCTTTGGAGGTCTTTAAACAGAGGCTGGATGGCCACCTGTTGGGGATGATTTGATTTGGATTTCCTGCATGGCAGGGGGTTGGACTGGATGGCCCTTGCGGTCTCTTCCAACTCTATGATTCTATGATTCTATGATTCTAGCTTTGTCTAAGATATTAAAGCAAGCACTGAAGGGACTGAAACATTTGCACTGGGAATAGATACAGGGGTGTAAGTTTGGCTTTAGTCAGTGTATTATTTATTATTTAAGATATGTCTCTATTGCTGCCCAGCCCACAAGAGCTCCCAAAGCACTGGACAAATAAAAGTGATTTCAAAAAATCAAAGATAAAAACATTTAAAAAACACATTAAAATGCTTTCTAAAAGCATTTAAAAACTGCCCCAAAATGCAGTTTTAAAAATTAGAACAATTTCAAGCACTGAAGGTGATGCATAACAATACTATGTTAGGCTGCCCATCTGTTATCATCCAGCCTGGGAGGGAGTGAAAAGGCCTGGCCTTGATTAAGAAATCCATCTGCCTTGGTCCAGGCCTCAGAGGGAGAGAAGAAATGCTGGACCTGATCCCCTTCCCCACCACCATTCTCTTCTCCCTTTGTGTCATGTCTTTTTAGATGGTAAGCCTGAGGGCAGGGAATAGTCTAATTAAAAAGATTGTACTGTATGTACAGTGCTGTGTAAATTTACAGCACTATATAAATAAAGCTTAATAATAATACCAATAATAATAATAAGTTCAAAGTTGATGGGGCCAACCTAACTTCTTCCACAGATGAGACCATGCTACAGAAAAAAAAAAGCCCTGTTAGCCGCCGATCTAACTTCATGAGGTGCTGGGATACACACACCACAGGACCTCCTCTGAGGATCTCAACTTTTGGGCAGGCTGGTATAGAAGGCCTTTCAGATATTCAGTTAATTAATAAGACAATATAATTCAGTTCAGTACACTGGTATTTGGTATTTCCATTTTCAGAGGACCATCATGAGATCTGGATGCAAACACTTGGTTTGAGAAATTGGTTCCTCTTTTGTTGTTAACTGTCCTCAGACTGACTCATAGTGACCCTGAGAATGAGGCATCTCCTAGGCCCCCTGTCTTGGACTGCTGTACTCAGGCCCTGTAAATTCTTCCACTGTTTACTTTTTCCTGAGCCTATTGGGAAGGACAAGATTCTCCCCACCATTTCCAAATAAATTATTGAGTACATTAAATGAGTGCAAACTATTTTTGCACTCTGAACTCACTATGTAGCTGTGGAAGTAAAGACAAATTAGGTAAGTAGGGGAAGGAAACGGTAGTTTTTATGTGCTTAATATGTTTAGTAGATTACATTAACATTGATCATACAATTCAAACCAATAATTATCTTTAAAATAGATCTTTCTACCGTCTGTATACTGATTCTACTTGATTCTTCCTGTCAATGCTTATCTTCATACATTCAAATCATTAGCAAATCATTATACACTTTTTATTCTTTGAATCCCTGTGTATATACATTTCCCCAGTTCTGATTTAAATAATCTATTAAAAGGTTCTAGTCCTTCATGAAACTTGCCAGAGATCCTTCTCTGATTTGACAGGCTAGCTTGTCCATTTCATCCAGGTCATACATCTTAAGTAGCCAATCTTCTTGAGGTGGTTTTGTAGTAGACTTGCCATAACCCGGTGGGGGGCGTGCATTTCCCGTTTTTGGACTGTTCTGCACGGTCACGGTATGGTTTGACGTTTCTCCCGGGTCTTCCCCCCCCCTCGTTCCTGGGCTTTGTTACGGTGCCTTGGCTGCTCTTGCCTTGGCTGCTCTTTGTTACTGTGCCTTGGCTGCCTGTCGGGCTCTCTCTGTCGGAGGCTGGAGCTCCTCCTATTGGCTGGCAGGCTGGCCAATAGCGGAACAGTCCTTTCCCTGCTTCAGGAGACTTCCTGCGGCCATGTGGGCCGGCCAGGGACTGAGGCGGTGGGCAGCAGCAGCAACAGGAGGAGAGGACCAAAGCGGCTGGGGGAGGAGGGAATGTTTTTGGCATCCCTCAGGGCCTGACTGACTCACACTGAGGGATGCTGAAAACGTTCGGCATCCCTCCCCTCCCCCAGCCCCTTGGGGAGGGCAAGTGAGCTCTGCCCCAAGGCCCCCAGCCAAAGGTAGGGTTGCCTAAAAACATGCAGCAGCAGGGAGGGAGGGAGATGGCATCTCTTGAAGCCAAGCTCCAGCAATTCATTGCGTTGTTGTTGTTGTTGTTGTTGTTGTTTGCCTTCAAGTCCTTTTGTACCAAGGCAACCCTATCCTGGGATTTTCTTGGTCCGCTCCTTCTCCTCCTCCTTTCTCCTTCTTTTCCCGCTTCTCTTCTTCCTCGTCCTCATCCTCGTCCTCCCGGGGTGTGTGTGTGTGTGTGTGTGTGCTGTAGTGTGGAGGGCTTTCTGGGGCTTGCCTTGGGTGGGTGGCGCTGCCTTCCACCCCTGGCTAGAGGAGGCCCAGAGCCCTCCCGTCTGTTGGGGCCCTGCTCTCCCCCCCCCCCACTTTGCCCCAAGATGGCTCCCTCCAACAAGACCCCTGGGGAAGCTCTTCCCAAGTGTCGGGCACCTCCTGTCTTGTCATTTCATCATCAGGTGGTTTTAGTGGCAAGCTTTGCCATTGCCTTCCTCTGAGGCTGAGACAGTGTGACTTGGGTGTGTGCGAGTGTGTGTGTGTGTGCATGTGCCTTCAAGGGGTTTTCTTGGGAGGTTTGTTCAGAGAGGGTTTACCTTTGTCTTCTTCTGAGGCTGAGAGTGTGTGACTATCTCAAAGGTTTTCAGAGGGGGTTTGCTTTCCCCTTCCCTTAAGACTGAGAGAGTGTGACTAGCCCAGTGGGGTGTATTAATGTCCAAGCAAGGGATTGCACCCTGGGCCTCCTCCACCAATGCTGCACTTTCTGAGATGCATTTAACCTCAGAGGTGATCCAAAATCTCCATGTCTTTGAATTCAGTTTTATTATTATTTGAAAGAAAGAAGTTGGCAGCATGACCTTTCCTAAAGCCTGCTTCCTCAGATGCATTTAGTCTCACAGGTGATCCAAAATCTCTGTCTTTGAATTGTATTCTTCTTCTTCTTCTTCTTCTTCTTCTTATTATTATTATTATTATTATTATCTGAAAGAAGTTGGCAGCATGAGCTTTCCTAAAGCCTACTTCCTCAGATGCATTTAGTTTCACAGATGCAACAAGATCTCTATAACGTAAGGATTTATATTAACGGTTTTTTTAAAATGTTAATATTTTTAGCTTTTAGTTGGTTATGGCCTCCATTTTTATTGAATGCCCCACTTTTTGGGTAAATTTTGTCCAGCATTTGACCTACACTTTGGTCTAAATATTGTCCTAGAAATTTTGGGTTGGCATTGTGATTTTATGATTTTCGTTTGATGTAACTGTTATGGATTATTTTATGGAACCCACCTTGATCCATAAGAGAGGTGGGATAATAATTATAATTATATTTTCCCTACATTTTCCCCAGTTTGGTGATAGAGAATTATGGCAACCCTACCCCAAAGGAGCTGCACGAGTCACGTCATCGACACACACCCCATGTAAACAGTGGTGTGCCAAGATGGTGCCCGCAGTGCGCAGTAGGACTTGAGACATTAAAAAACATAGGGGCCCCAAATGTACTTTCTGCCCCAGGGCCCCTAAAGTCCTAGCTACGGGCCTGGAGTCAGTTTGCAAAGGGACCTATTATTGTTGTTGTTGTTATTATTATGCAAAGACCTAGCTGTGTGAGTCAGTTTGCAAAGGGACCTTCCATGATTATCAATATTATTATTATTATTATTATTAGCATGCAAAGAGCTAGCTGTGTGAGTCAGTTTGCAAATGCCCAAATGTGCTTCGTGTGTGTTTTGGAATGTGGGAGGGGGGTTGGCCAGAAAGGGAAGTACATTTCTGCCATCTGTCTAGGAATAATGCCAAAATGTCCTCCATTTTGATCATGCCTAAGAAACATGCATTTATATTAACATTTTAAAAAAATCATCAATTTTTTCGCATGTCCTCCATTTTGTATAAAACGTGTCCTACATTTGAAAATATTCTCCTACATTTGTCCTACATTTGTCCTACATTTGTCCCGGTTTGGAGGTCCTGACTTATGGCAACCCTATTTTGTAGCCTTTCTGCTTCTTTCAGTTTTTGCACATAGATGCGTCTGGCCGCTGTCACATTGGAACATTTTTAAAGCAGCTGAAAAAAGTGGGATGACAATCAATCAAGACTGTCCCTGCCAAATCAGGACAGTTGGAAAATATGCCATCTTCCTGACCTTAATACAATATTCTCCCTACAAATATTCATACAACAGAGCGGAAAACCATGACCTAGTATGCTCTTATTCTTTTAACAGAGCTCAATCTTGCGTTTAAGCTGAGTAGTATTTAATACTGTCATTTGTTTAATTATCCATCGACATATATATTTTTTTACAGATCAGAAGTAGGTAGCACATGGTCTTCCAGATACTATGAGTTGCAGACCTCATGTTCCTTCACCACTGGCTGTGCTGGTCAGGATGCATGTGAATTGCACTGCAGTCCAACAATATCTAAAGGGCCACATATTACCAACCACTGCTACAGATCAGACTGCCTTTGAAAAGCACAGCAGCAAAGACCAGTTGCTGTTATTGTTTAAAACTGGCACCTGTTACAAACAAATGGCTCAAAACAATTAAATTATTTCCCTCTCAGTTTTGTCTGCCCTCCTTACTTTAAATTGGTATTACTGTATTAGGACATACACAGCTTGATCCTCTCCATGTTTATTCAGACATAAGTATGCCTGATCAAGTGTACAAAGAAAGTTTACAACAAGTATATTCATTCTAGCATATGCCTCACATATATATGTAGAGGATTCTGGGCAACTAGAAGCAAGCCAAATGGAAATGGAGAAAAGGCACTAATTAAAGAATTGTGAGCAAGAGATCACTCTTTCGTGAGATTTTAATGGGAAGAAAATGAAATATGCAGAGGCCCCATTCCCTCCAGATGAGGAATGCAGCTGAACAGAATGAATGTTTCATGATAACTTCATGTCAAATGTGCAAAGAGAACAACATCCTCTTCACCCACTTTCCTAAAGGGTTCTGAAAAAGTGAAGAGGCAACAGGAAACCATGAGAGACCAACTTTATTAAAGTGGACTTGACAACTCAGCATCTCCCAACTTGGCACCCTCCAAATCTTTCTGTTGTCCTCAGAAAGAATGAGTCCTGTGGGTCCAACAAATCCGGAGGGCAATAGGTTGGGAAAAGCTGTAATACAGGAGCATTACAGGAGAATCTCTCGCCCTTCAGGTATGGCTAGTCTACAGCTCTCATCAGCCCTAGCCTGGTGCAGTATCATGGAAGTTGTACTTCAAAAACATCTGGAGTAGCGCTTAGAAAGTTACTTTCAAGAATGACTATAATAATACAATATATGATATGATATCATGATATGATGAAGCTGTTCATAGCTGAGCAATGGGAGGGAAAGAACAGTGTTCTCTGCTCAGTATGTTCCCAGTTACTAGAAAGTTCTCTGCTCTGGAGGGCCAAACATTCCTCACTTGTTGCAATAGATGCTTCTGGCACTAGCAGAGCAATAGAATCTGCATCCAAGGTCTACATGTCTTTTATGGGGACATTCAAAAGACATCTTGTGGATAACACTTTTGAGATTTAGGCCTATCGCCTGAACAGGCCCAATAGCTGAACTCAGGTTTTTCAATTATAGATGCATTATAGATATTCTTGGCTATCTTATTATATTTTTAAGCATTACATTACACCTCATCTGCAGTGGCATGATTGTGTGATGCAACATTTAGAGCAGGAATGGGCAGACATCAGATTCTTGACATGATGACATCTTGGGTTTTTTTTACTTAGAACTTCAAGATAATTCACTATATAGAATCAGACTCAAAAACACGCCCCTAGAATTAAAGCATGCTGAGTTCAGTGATTTGTTCTGTGTATCAGACCTGAAGGCAGCTCGCAGTCCTTCTACATAGGTAACTGCCTTCCTTGACTGAGTTCAGCAGTAAAACTTAGAGGAGGGTATAACGATTCAGAGTTTGTATTTGTTTCCATATTAAGAGTCAGGAATCTTTACCAGTCTATTGGAGATCACCCAAAGGTGTGTCATTTATTTATTTGTATTTGTCTAATTTACACATATATTTATATTTATTTAATTTATTTATTTCCCACCTTTCTCTCAGCATGGGACTCAAAGCAGCTTACAACCATTTAAAAACACAGTAAAGCTTAAAAAAACCTATGAATACAAAAATTAAAACAACATTAAAATGGATTATTTAAAAAAACAAATTAAAAATACAAGTTAAAAGCAATTTTAAAAACACATTTAAATCATAATAAGGAACATCACACTTCAGTCTAAAATGTTGGGTAAGCTGATCTGTGCTCAAATCTCCATTCTGGCACAAATCTCATTTGTTGACCTGTCCTTGGGCCCATCAGTCTCTTTCTCTGCTCTCCATATCTCACAAGGGTTATTGTTGGGTTATAGAGGGAAATCACATATGCCTTGAATTCTTTGGCAGGAAGGGCAGGATAATAATAAGAGTCTATAAAAATATTGCTCAGGATAGAGTCACTGGGAATTACTAATATGATATTTATTTGGATAAGCTTGGATGTGTCACAATTTCTCAATGCATGAGAGTAATAAAGATTGATGCATCTTGAGATGTAATTCTTTAACAAGAAGGCACCATGGATTTTTTTCCTCACCTAATAAAGGTTGATGTTGCCATTGTTGCTGCCAAGTGAACCAAAACTTGTTCTGGATTCATCTGTCTCTCATAGAGCCTGATGACTGACCTGCTCTTTATTTACAAAAAAGAAATCATTTTGCTCTCTAGAAACCTCCATGGAGAGAAATATAGAGGAAAAGCATGATTATTTTGCCATCTCAGGAGGCAAGTGCCAAGGAGAAAGACTGATTGAATAATTATAATGTGGAGGATTAAGGGATCCAGAAATACTCTTTGCCAAACAGCTCCTTGCCAAAGCTGGTAAAAGAAACTGTGATCATCTACCATGTTATGAGAACAAAGAAAATTTTTATATCAGCCTCCTGTGACAACATCCTGAATGTCTCACTGTGGGTAATTGCTGTTTATGAATACACAGAGGAATAACTACATGTCAGTTATGAAGACAAGACATGTGGCAGAGGAACTGAGCAAAGCACATGGAGCCTGTTGGAATGATGAATTAGACTGGTGGGCTGGATTGTCAAACAGGAAGGTCTCTTTGAATTATGCTAGGCTGGGGTTCTGTGTTCCCACCTCCATCTCATTCTCATTCATCCTAGCCATCTTGGTCAGGGATGAGGCACGATGAGAGCAGTAGTCCATTAATATCTCAAGCATAGGCTGACCATGCTACAGTTTTAAATGGGACAGTATCATTTTTTTTCCATATTTCCATCCCATCCCATCGTTTTAGTATAAATGTCAATTTTGTCCTGTTTTCAAGAAAAGTAACCTGTTACATTGTGAAAATGGTTTGAAGATCCCTGTTTGAAAATTATGGCTGTAAAAAAAACCTGTGTCATGGACTTTGAGAGGTTGATAAGGTGTTGAAAGACCGAAATTTGCTGTATAAGATTACTTCATTGGAGAACTGTTCATGGTACAATTATGGTGAAATATAGTGCCCCTCTAGATCTACCTAAATTTTTGTATCAGTTCTATCACTGAAGAATAATTGTTAGGTTAATATGTTCATGTAATAAACTTTTGGTATTGTCTTACTTTTTCATGAATACAGAATATTATATAACCCCGTCCCATTTTTGCCATCCCAATATCCCATTTTTGTCTCAGGAAAATATGGTCAACCTACTGAAGGTTCAAAGGTTTCAGTCCACTGAAGTAACCTGTGCTCAGTCACAAAACCATTAGGTCTAACCTGCCTGGTGCTGTAGGTCAGGCTATAGGAATTCTCTTTGACTTCTTGCCCATTAACCTCTGGAGTCCCTTAGGGTCCCCCCCCCATGCTATTTAACATAGGGAGAGGTTGTCTGAAGATTTGTGTCAGGTGTCACTACTGTGCTTATGATACCCACCTCTATTAGCCCTTTCCACCTAATTCTAAGGAAAATCTTTCCATCCTAAACTAGTGACTGGTCTGAATGAGGGCAAATAAATTAAAGCTCAATCCAGAGTCAGTCAAATGACATATCTGGGAACAGGAAATGCATCTTTGCTATGGAGATTACATTCCCTCTGAAGATGCAGTTTCACAGTCTGGGTGTTCTCAGCCCTGAGTTCAGCCATGAGCCAAGAGCTAGGTTTCAGTGGTGACCAGGAGTGCATTTGCACATTTAGAGCTATTGTGTCAACTGCGCCCATTCCTGGAGATGTCTGATTTAGCTACAATAACACATACAGTGATTACATCCTGTTTAGATTACTATAACATGCTATACATGGGGCTGCCTTTGAAAAGTGACCAGAAACTTCAGATGGTTCAAAAAATGGCTGCCAAACTGTTAACTAGGCCTGGATACAGGGAGCACAACTACTCTCTTGTTGCAACAGCTCCCACTGGATGCCAGTTCATTTCCAGGGTGGGATATAAATGAATAATAATATCAGACAATGTCAGATTCTAGTTCACATCAGCCTTTGTCATCAGGAATGAGTGGAGAAGTAATTATTAAATACTTAGAGAGCCATAGGTACTTTACAGGCCGCCCAAAAGGGTGGTCTGCTGCTGCCCTTGTTTGCTGCGTGAGGGAGCTGCAGCGGACAAACCGCGCGGCTCCCCCGCACATTAAAAAGAAGCCACAAAAAGTGGCTTCTTTTTCCAAGGTGATTGTGATGCCGCAAGGTGCCAATGGCGCCCTTGCAGTGTCACAAGGGCGCTGAGACGTGCAGATGCTAGGCATCCGTCATGTCAAAATGGCGGTGCCCATTTGTATAGTGTGCCGCCATTTTGACGCCCTCATCACATGTGAGGGGCGAGGGGTGTCTAAAAGCACATGACGACGGCGCCCGATAGGGCCCATCTATAAAGCATCATAACTTCCCATTATTTGATATACTGCATTGCAAAAAGACTAATTGCACTAGGACTAATTGTATTTTATGTATTACGGATTATGAAAATTCCCATAACACCCTCTAGATGCAAACTACAACTTTGTGGGTGGGCAATTTTTGTTGAAATCATGCAAGAAGATCTAGATGCCCTTATTCTAATTTGGGACACCCATGGCAGTCACAATGATTTGTTGGTGGTGGTGGTATGTGCCTTCAAGTCATTTTGGACTTATGGCAAACCTAAGATGACTGTATCATGGCGTTTTCTGGGAGTGAGAGCGTGTGACTCATCCCACCCTGTGGGCTTCCATGGCCAAGCAGGGAACTAAGCCCTGATCCCCAGAGCCGCAGTCTAATCTTCAAGCCACTACAAGTTCTTCAAAAGGAATACAAGAACATATAACAAACTGTGCAATCTGGACTTCACTGTAAAATGTTTTTTATATCCTGAAGTGTTATAGAAATTATAGTGCCTGTAACAAAAAAATTGGCCCTTTGCTCTTAATTATTTATCCAGCATCACCAAAAACATTGTTATGATCCTGAAGAACTGCCAAGAAAATTATGACTTTTGAGTCATACTGCCGCACAGGAAATGAACAATGAGATGGGAATGTAGCAAGGAGGGAAAGGGACAGCAAGATGTCATTGGCGATATAGTTCCCTTCTGTAAACACCACTGCTCGTAAATTGTTGACCTATTGCTTTTAAGCACTGGAGAGAAACCAAAACATTCTGTTAATGAAGATTAGCATCTTGATTGTCAGTTGTAGAGAATGAATGTACTTAAATAGTCCATCACACAACCTACTTGATATGAACAAGATGAAACAGGCTTGCTGAGTGTAGGTGAAAGAGCTCCCGGTACAAAGAGTATTTATGGCTAACTGTTATCCATCTATGCTAACTGAATATTGTGCTCTGTTCAGTAACTGATAAAATGCATAACATTCATCTGCTGTGGAGCAGGATGACTAGATGCCTTCCTTTTCCAGGACATGTCTTACATTTCAACCTTCTGTCCTGTAGGAATTTCAAAATGTCCTCCATTCTCAGTACAGCCCACCTTCCCCAAATGCGGGCTTGCCATCCGTGGATTTAAGCATCTTCAAACAGCAATCCCCATTGCCCTTAATGGCTACATGTGCACACAGCAGAGTGGTCGCACATGCATGTGCCACCATTGAAAATTACACTCCACATTACTACTACTACTACTACTACTATTTTATTAAACTTATTTTTCTTCTGTCTGAAGCCAGTGTGATGTAGTAGTTTGAGCACTGGATTATGATCCTGGAGACCAGGGTTTGAATTCCTGTTCTGCCATGGAAACCCACTGTGTGACCTTGGGCAAGTCACACTCTCTCAGACTCAGAGGAAGGCAAAGACAAAGACAAATCCTCTCTGACCAAATCTTGCTAAGAAATCCTCTCATAGGTTCATCTTAGGTTTAAGCTTGCCTGGTGAGCAGACGATTTTGCTCTGCTCTGCAGGTAGAGCCACAGAAAGGAAGCATATTCAGGGGTAGCCTTGTTGGCAAGTCACAACAAAATTACAACATACAGTAATTACAACAAAATCCAAAATCCACAAGACAGTAATACTGTTTTGAGCCAGCAGAAATGCACAAAATACATCATGAAAGCTTTTGAAGCTCCACTGGCTTCTTCATCAGGATAGATGTTAAAAATCATGCAGGAGCAGAAAGGTGATGATGTTACAGTCACAGGGCTACATTTTGTTTCAGATGTTACTTAGATGTTGCAGCATCAGAGATTTTTTAAAACGTCTCTTTCCTTTTCTACAGCCCAAGATTATTGACCTAATAACAGTATTTTTTTTCCAAAAAAATAGTAGCATTAGGCAATATTTGCATTTCAATAGTGCCAAGTCATGTCAATTGGCATTCACCAACTGCAAAACAAAATTTTCAGAGGGGATAGATGTACAGTTGTCCCTCCATTTTCACAGACTTTGAGTCCGCTGTATTGGTCCTTAGCAGACTGGAAAGCGGGGAGGGTTAAAATGGAATGAGTGCTTGCGATGCGCACGCAGAGCTGCACACAGGAGTGTGCAGCCATTCAAGCCAATGGGTTTGAATATTTGTGAATTTCCATGGGGGGGGGGGGGTCTGGAACAGATCCCCCACAAAAATGGACAACTGTATTCCGAAAGCGAGTGTGGCATAGCAGTTTGAATGTTGGATGTAAAACCAGGGTCTGATTTACCTCTTGGCCAAGAAATACAGTGGGGGACCTTGGGCAGGTGACACACTCTCAGGCTCAGGGGAAGGACATGGCAAACCTCCTCTGAACAAATCTTGCCAAGAAAACCCCATAACAGTGTCACCTTAGGGTCGCCATTAAGTTGGGAAGGACTTGAAGGCACTCAACAACCACAGTTTAGCGCACTCTCTTTTAATGCGTCTTATCCATGACGGGATAAAGGTGCATTTATTTTTTAAATGGGTTTTATTGCATTTGTCCGTAGCTAGGTGAATGCACCCCATATTCGGCCTAGATGCCAGCTGGACTTATTCTGCAGCTTTTCAAGAATGGGATTTCCCTGTTCTTGAAAATGTGTGGGAGAAGCCCAGCTAGTATCCGGGCTGTAAACAGAATACATTCACTCACTCACAATTGAAGGCAATAAAACCCATTTTAAAAATAAATGCACCTTTATCCCATTGGGGATAAGGCACATTGAAAGAGAGTGCGCTAATCTCCATAGTTGTATTCCATCTGTTGCAGGGAAAAAATAACCACAGGGGAGAATCTGGTGACACAGATTTATTATGGCATACATGTTTATGGACATACAATTATGACATTAATGAAGACAACACGACATGCAATGAGGCAAATCAATGTGGCATAATGGCTTGAGTGCTGGACTATGACGCTGGAGAACAGAGTTCAAATCCCCACTCAGGCACAGAAGCCCACTGGGTGACTTTGGCCAAGGCTGCATCTGCACTGCAGAAATAATCCAATTTGACACCACTTTAACTGCCATGATTCCATCCCATGGAATTCTGGGATTTGTAGTTTGTTGTGGCACCAGAACTCTCTGACAGAGAAGGCTAAATATCTCACAAAATTACAAATCCCCAAAACATTCCATCGCATTCAGCCACGGCAGTTAAAATGGCGTCAAAGTGTATTAATTCTGTAGTGCTTTTATGCAACCTGAGTTACACACTTTCAGCCTCAGAAGAAGGGAAAGTTGGGTTACTAGACATTCTCCTTTTCCAGGACTTATCCTAGATTTCAACCTTCTGTCCAGGAGAAATTCCGAAATGTCCTCCATTTTGAGCATCAGTAAGAGGCCCATTGAATAGAACCACATTCGCTGCTCCCCTTTGAGAAATTCATCTACTTGGCAGCCTGTCCTCACTGCAAATAGGAGGACAGGATGGATCCTTCTAAAGTTCCCTTGTCCTATAGTTGCTGCAGCAGGCAAGACTCGCACCCAGAGCTCAGGATACATTTGTTTCTCGGAGGGGGAAAAGATAGCAAACATGTTAGGCAATGGATTGCTTGAGGACACAGTGCAAATATTGAAAAGGTTCCCCCCCCTTTAATTTCAGTGCGATGGACAAATGAGACGAATAATTTAAATGCTTATTCAGCCAAGAGATTGTTGCTGGTATATTACACTTTTAAGCATTTGTCTTGCTCAGAGTTATATTATTATTATTATTATTATTATTATTATTATTATTATTATTATTATTAT